>NC_056741.1:1232670253-1232970253 GCF_019279795.1 Protopterus annectens
ACTCTTCCCTTAGATAATTTTCTTCTAAGCTAAGGGCACATTCTTTGCTCTCCATTTCCTGCGGGCATTCTGCAAGTTTCCAACATCTTCCTGTGCCATATACTCTTCTGCTGTATCCTGTGTCAGCTGTTGCTCTTTTGTATGGGAGGTTAATGGCCTATCACTCCACAACACTGACTGTGTCAGAGTTGCCACTGTTTCCTGCTCTTTCCCTTGCTGTGCAACTCCAACTGAACTTTTGTACTGGTTTCTAACTGAAGGCTCCAAGTTATCATGTGGCACATGATCAGATGCTTCCTATTCCACTTGTTTCTCCTTAACTTGGGGACTTATTGTTCATTCACACTGTGATGTTACTACAGTTGGATTTTCTACAGAAATACCTTCACCTCGCAGGTAATTCCTAACTTCAGTTTCTATTTCTTTAACTTCTGCATTACTAATCTTTTCTACTATCCCCCTTTGTTTTCTAATTTTTTATTTATATTGCAAAATTCTTCATATCCATATGCCTTTGCCTGTATCTTTCTTCAAATATCTTTGCTGCTGCTTTTTTGTATTTATTAATTTTGCTTTCTCCTTTACATAAATACCACATCATATTAAATCTTTTCTTTCCCATGTCCATATTTCTTCATGTCTCCCACTCCACCTGTTTCTCCTTACTTTGTGGATTCATTGTTCCATCATGCTGTGACCTAACCCGTGTTAAACTTTCTATACCAAATCCTTCACTTCACAGGTATTCTATAACTTCAGTTTCTATTTGTTTAGCTTTTTCTTTACAAATCTTTTATTCTACATTCCCCCTTGGTGACCTTATTTTTCATATTGTGCAAGTTTCCATATCTGGGTGCCTTGCCTGTATTTCCCTTCAACTGTCTTTGGAGCTGCTTTTTTTGTACTGATTAGCTTGGCTTTCTCCTTTGCATAAATATTGCTATGCATAAGCTCTCTTTTCTTTCCCAGGTTTCTTTTTTATACCTTTCAAAAATCCCTAGGTTTTGCTCTTCATATTTTTGCACTTCCTCAATCACTTATTTTTCCAAACTATTCAAAGTTTCTTGGTCTGTATAACTTTTTTCATGGATCTGTTGTATTAATGAACACGAATTTGCATTAGAAGCTTTTGATAGTTTTTCTTGTGCAAGTATTTTTCTTTCTTCCAATACCTCATAATTTTTTGAATAACCATTGTGGAAATTCTGGGCTTCTTGCATAATAGTAGTACACAATTTCTTTTTATCCTCGATATTACACTTTATTATCTTTATGGATCTTTTTTTGCCTGTCAGTTTGTGTTTTTTTGTGGACTACTATTTCATTCTACAACAGGAGGTGCCATCCTCCCCCTGAGCCTGGCCTAACCCCATTGTAGGGATGCTTATGTGTCTTGAGGATTCTTAACTCTCATTTTTTTCCAGTTTTGGCACCCGTGCACATACCAGGACTGGGTACTTTTTTTATCCTGGGACTTGTATACCCAGTTGTTTTTTTAATGTTTTAACCTACATCTGTTCAGAAGATATGCTATATAAAACATAATTTATACATTAGTGTTGGTTTGGTTAGATTTTGTAAAAACAGGGTCCACCTTGTGAAGGTATTCATCAAGACCTGAGGATGAAATCAATTCCAGCAATACTTCTCTCCTTTGCTTTCTGATTTTATCATCTCTCCATTCAGACTATTTTCTCAGTTTAATTTCTCCAAGACTTTTGGGTTTCTAATACCATGATGGGAATGGACCCCATTCTTAAGTCAAAGTATGGCTAAAGTTCATGAAATTGGTATTGTTTCCATCTTTAAATGTTAGCCACAAGTACTCTTTGTAACACCTGCAATTTGCCCAGAATTGACTCCTTCTGCAATTCATACAGAGTTACATGTATCGGTAACATTTAACAATGACTGTAAAGTCTCTTTTAAGAGACTCATTACTCCTATTAGTATTGGAACTGTCTGGGTAGCCTTCTTCCACATTGCCCTCATTTCTGCCTGCAAATCCTAGTATTTTACGTCTGTCCCCCTCTGTATGCAAGACACTGTAATCACTATGTATATCAGATCCAGTCAGTGCTACTTTTGTCTTCTTTTCTCAGACTACTAAATCTGTTTTTCTAACATCTCTGTTTTGAACTGCTGGCAATAGGTCATCCCATGTGATATAAACCATCATTTTCTATTATGTTTTGTGGCTCATGTTTCCAATATTTCTCAGCTACTTTAATATTATAACGCTTGCACAATCCCCAATGCAACTGACTTGCTGCAATATGATGTCTTTCAGTATACAGGCCTTCTGCCATTAGTGTATCATACTCGGCCACGGTTTCCAATTCTGTTTTATAAAACATGCCTTTGGCGGTTTCTCTGAGGTGTTCAATGGCCTTTGTAAACTAACGTGTATGTAGTCAGCTATCTTGGGCCAATATTAATCTGTCATCTTTTGGTTTTACATTTACTTCTTAACTATTCCTGTGTCAGATCCTGATGGAACAACCTCATGTTAAAGAATTTTCTGTAGTTGCCTTTTCTACATTTCTACCTTCTCTTCTTTTGGTTTAAAGTCACCTCTCCTTAACCATCCCTATGTTAGAGCTTTGTCAACATGAGTTTGTTCTTGGAGTTTTCTGTACTTGCAACTATATTTATGCTTTTTCCACATTTCTTGCCTTCTTATCTGATCCTTCACCTTATATTCTTTCTTTCGTTTTTTTTTTCCTGGCACATTCATTCAGTTTCTGCCCGATTTTCGTCTACTTCTGATATGATTTCCATTCCCACTTGACATGGATATGCTTCTGCTAAACTAAGCACAGAAGTCATCTTAGACTTGTTCTCCTCATGCCTGGATCTTATTAGGAACCAGAAGAATACAAATTATGAAGTCTGGAACACCACGCTGTAAAAACGTTGATTTATTGTGGAAATCCAAAAACAATGTTAGTGCTTTCAGGTTAAAAACTCTTCCTCAGACATTACAATGCATAAAAACACATGAGTGTATTTAAATCAATTCAGCACCAATCAAATTACATTGTAATGTCTGAGGAAGGGTTTTTAACCTGAAAGCGCTAACATTGTTTTTTGGATTTCCACAATAATTCACCGTTTTTACAGTGTGGTGTTCCAGACTTCATTATTTTTATTCTTCTGGTTCCTAATACTGTGAGTCTGGACTTTAGTGTGGTAGGCTTACTTTCATGTATTTGATGCCTGGATCTTATGAGGGAAGCTGATATGTATGCAGTCCTACAACTGCAGATCTATACATGTAATCAATTTTGAGGAGGCCCGTACCACTTTCAGAATGGGGAATATGTAATCTTGGTATACCTTGATTCTTATAAATCATATGGACAAGCATAAAGCATTTTTATTGTTTTCCTGTCCAAATGATCCAATACCTTTTGGGGCCAGTCAATCACCCCAAAACTATAAGTTAGAACTATAAGTTGGAACAAGATGAGCAAATTGGTTTATGGCTTGGACTTTGTTCCTAGATATCAGGGCTGTTTCAGTATTAGTTTTAGTCTTCTAAAATATTCTTTACTTATTCGCATTTGTTCGTGTTTCATTGTTGATCCTTCATCAATTTCCAAATAATTACACACGCCCTCAAGTTCTTTTACATCTCATTCCTGTCCCAGACTGATATTTTCTTAACGTTGCAGCTTTCGTACTTTAACGGTTACTTCTCCACATTTATCAAGACCAAGTGACATTATTACATCATCTGAGAAAGTTTTGACCACTTGCAGTTGTATGGCCTCCAGAGTGTAAAATAAAATATACCATTCAGTAACATGTTTACAACTATATTTTACTAATCATGGCAGCAACACACTTCTCTGTAGACTGGGCACCAACCATGCCCTTACTCTGACCTCTTTTCCCATCATCAGCTATGATCATCATGATGGAGCTTCTGCAGATCAATGTACTAGTGTCTGCAATATTCACCAGTGTGGGGTATGCCAGGAGCACCAGACACTGCTCAGCCAAGACTAAGTCAGGAATCCGCTTTAAACTAGAAACAATCAGAGCAGTTCCCAAGCAAGTGATTACGGTGATCTTTATGCAGCAGATACCAGATGAAGTTTCTCAGGAAGGCTGCCCTCTGTGTAAAGGCTGAATGTCTTCCTTCTGTCCACATGGATATTCTTCAGTATTGACAAAGGATTATTTCCGAAAGCTTTGCTCGCTATTAAAGTGGTTTTTTACTGACGTTCTGGTTTTTGTTTTGCTATTTATCGTTGGCTCTTGTGTTCTTGTATTCTTCAGATGTACCCGTTTCCATCTGCCTCTAAAATAAATCTTCCAAAATGTCGTGTATGGTGTGCGAGTGAATCTCTAAGTGTTCTGCGACAGAGCTGTTTTCAGTATTAAATTTTAGTCTTTTAAAATATTCCTTACTAACTTATTTGCATTTGTTCATATTTTATTCACACATATTTATACACTCCCTTGTGCTCAAGTTTTTATATCTCAGTCCTGTCCGAGGAATAAGCTTCAAAGCTGGTCTCCACTAACTGTCTGAAGAAGCACCAGTGTCCACATAACCCTAACAAAGAACAAAGCAGATTAAAAGAAAATGGATGGACAGATGAAGATATCAGCAATATTAATATGGTTTGTAAAGCGAATCTGAATATGAAAGTACCAAATATATACAATATTTATACAAATGCTACACAGATAAAGTGGACTGCGATGCAATTTAAGCTCACAAGTGACAATACAGAATGTAGAAGAACTGAAATGCAAATTTTTGGAGAGAGAAGTTGAAAGAGGAAAGGAGGAATAAAAATGTGTCTACTAAATAAATGCTGTGTGACTGCAGAAGAAACAAGTATGGGTTGATAAGGTGGTACTAAATGTTAGAAGAGAACTGTAAATCAGAAACAATCCCAACATTGGAAGAAAGAAGTGCAGCTCACAGTCTGGGCTCCAAAGCAAGAAAATAAAACTCGTAGTTGTATATAACCTATTAAGAGGATAGTCACGAAAGATGGCCATGTCTGTTTAAAACCTAAAGTTACATTAATATAGGTTTTGGTTAGTCTATCAGCAAGAAAGGGGTAGCGTCAATAAAAATGTGCCATGGTGCCCCATATGATGTGCTATCATAATAGAATCAAAAGACCCCATTAAAAGTAGTACTGTGGAGAGATGTTACACTTTTCTGTGAGGCTACAGCAATAAACTTGTCAGCCAGGCCAAGTTCACAGCAGAGAAGGATAAAACCCTGATTACGACCCAAGTGACCCCACTTTGATTAGTGGCTTGGGAACCTTTTGGAGCTGGCTGGGAGTAAAGGGCATGATGAAGCTCACCTGTTCTACATGGAAGGGTATGGGGATGTGTAGTGGCTATAGTTTAACTTCTCCAAATGCTTAGGTTTTTACATACCTTGACAGTAATGGACTCCATTCCCAAGTCAAGGCATAATTAAAGTCAGTGAAATTGGTTTTGCTTCCATCTGACATTTGATACGAGTGTTCTTTCTCAGCATGTGCAATGTACCCAGAATTGCCTCATTTTGCAATTCATAAGGGGTTACTTTTATTGGTAGAATTATTTATTTAAATTTGAAGATTCTTTTTTATTAGCCCAGTTGCTCTTAACACATTTGGAACTGTGTATCCTGATTCCACATTGCTCTAGTTTCTGTTCTTAAATCCTAATATTTTAGAAATGTAAGTCTTTCAGTTTGTAAAACCTAATCACTGGGTGTAGCAATTTCAGTAAATCAAAGCTATTCCTGTATTTTTCTCTTGAACAGCAACAGACACTTTATTTGCTTTTACTGTCTTAAAATGCTGGTATGAGGTGATCCCATGTAATCATTACTTCATCATTTTCAACAATCCTTTGTGGTTCAGGTTTACAATAGATCTTGTATGTCTCTATGTTGCAATGTTTACAAAGTCTCCATCGTAACAGCTTTGCCACATTGCTATGCCTTTCAGTATACAAAACTTCAGCCAAGAGTGTATCGCACTGCAACAACATGTGTAACTTTCTCATTCTGTACTGCAAAACAACCTACATTTACCTTTATCTCCTACTTTTTCTATGGATTTTGTGAACCATCTGGTATGTAATCCACTATGGGCTGTCAATATTAACTTTACATCTTTTGGTTTAAATTCACTTTGTCCGAGACATTGGCATAAGAACTCAGTCAACAAATGGTTGTTCCAGCGGATCTCTAAACTTCTTGCTAAAATTGTGATTGTTCCATTTTATCTTTGCTTTTTTCCTGATCCAGTTCTTTATATTCTCTCTTTTGCCACCTATTTTTATCTACATTTGATTGGATTTCCATGCCTGCATTTTTCTTAAAGGCGTCTGCTTATTTTGTTCATGTTTTAGACCTTTGGATCCGATGATGACAGTAAGTATGCTTGCAATCCCAATCCCACAATCACCAACTTCTTTGTATAGTTTATTTCAAGGAGGCCAATGCCTCCTTCAGACCAAGGGATCTATAATCTTAGCAAACACTGATTCTTGTACATCATTTGATGGGCATGGAACAATTTTCTTATTTTCCTGCCAAGCTTATCCAGCTCTTTTGTGGCCAATCACCCCAAAGATACAAGTTAAAACAGGAAGTGCAAGTTGATTTATAGCCTGATGTTTATTCCTAGATGTCAAAGCAGTTTTCAGCATTAGTCTTCTAAAATATTCCTTACTGAACTTTGTTCTCATTTTTACATGCTGTACTGCTGCCCTTTCATCTATTCCAAGATTTCTTTGTACATTCCTTGTTCCAAATCTTTTATATCATATTCCTCCATAATGTTTATAATTTCTGAAGTCTTCAGTTTTCCTCTGTCCATCTGTCGTGACCAAATGACATACTTGTTTCATCAGAGAAGGTTTGAACAACTTGTAACTACTCTTCTAGGTATTTAATGAAGCACACAGTTTTAGCTCATCCACAAAAAGCAAATAAGATATTCTTGGAGTCAGACTGAGTGACCCAGGCTGTTGAGTAAACAGCTTAACAGATTGAAAGACTAAAGAGCAATGGTGACAAAGAATCACTCTGAAATACTCCATACTGGATTTTCTGTGGTTCAACAGCAAAGTGGATTGTCATTTTTTCATAGTAATGACAATATTTATCAATGTATGATGGGTCTTGCATGGCATGGCTATAAGCATTCTATAATCCAGGAGTGAGAATTACTATCAAATGCTATTCTGTAACCCATCAGTTCCATATTGAAATTCCTGTTCTTTTTACAGGTCTCCATTATAGCTTTAACAAAAGATGACCCTTTGTTCCATATGAAACTCTTTATTCACTTTTTTACGGCCATGACTGAATTTTTATATAAATGACTGTATGTCTGCATCAATTGCCATATATAATTTATAGGTTGTTGGGAGATGGTTTATTGGTCAATAGTTCTTAGGGTGACCTGCAAGCTCACTTTAAGTATTAGCATGGTTTTCTTCATTATTAACCAGTCCAGTGTCATTTTAGGGTGTACATATAAACAAACAGGTTTTTGTTCAAGGCTAAATCATGGCACAAAGATGTCAGTACCTTTAACCAAAACTTAGGTACAACATCTAGACTAGACATTTTCCGTTTAGCTTTTAATTTCATCTCTATCATAGTAGCAAGTTACTTTCTTCCAATCCATATCTTCTATTTCAGAATCTCTTACACTGTTATTTTACTTATTTTATCCACTTAACCTCCTTATTGTGCTTAACTGGGCCCTCGAGGAATTTCTCCAAAATGCATTACTTTCATCTTTTCTTGATAGTACCTCAACTACTGCTATTCTCTTTCATAGCTCCCTGTAGAATTTCTTTCGGTCAACTCTAAACTCTTTATTTTGTACCCTTTCACTATATTTCTTAGTGTAGCTCTTAAGTTTGTAGCCTGCATGGAGATTTTTAATTTACTGTTAGAGATAGGGTAACTCAGATCCTGATCTGTTTTGTTAATCGTTTTGGCTCATTCACATTTCCAATAGTTTATTACACCACTTTCATTTTCTGTATTCTTCCAATAATGATACGTCTTTTCCTTTTCTGTATTCTTCCAATAATGATACGTCTTTTCTTAACTACTTATAATTGGTGCTTCCATGGTGGTGGTCTATTAGTCCTTTTATTTTCCATTGCTAATTTATACTTTCCTGGTAGTATCTTACCTGTTAGTAGTTATGCAGTGTAGTAATGTATACTGTTAATTTCTATTATATCATGTGGAGATCTTTTTATAGTTCCAATTACTTTATTAATCTGGCTTATTAATTGTTTGGCAATCCAGGTCTTATTCACCTTTAGCAGCCTCTGTATCTCACAAGACATTATATTTATCTATTTATATCAAATCCAGCAGGTCTTCTCTTAAATAATTTTCTTCCCGATTGAGAATTACCTCAGTGGTTTGTGTTTCCTGCTCTTTCTGCCTCTGTGTAGAAATATCTTGGCTTTGAAATGAGTGACATTTAGTTTTTTGAAACATCTTTACTGCTTTCAACATTTAACAAGTGATTTTCTCTATGACTGCATTGCTGTACCTCATTTGTCAATTCCTCAAGTTCAAGCTATACCTATTTTAATAAACCATCATTTTGAAATGGCTTTTGCATCAGGGATTCCCATTCAAACCCTTGACTTCGTAACTATCATCTGAATTTCAATTTCCTCCATTTCTGTATCAAACTGCTTACCATTTTCAATTTACTCCATTTCTGCATCAAACTGCATACTTGTCAGTATGTTAAACTTCTGTGCCAATATTCTCTTTTTTGTAACATTTACCACATCTGGGTACTTTGTCTATATGTATTTTGAAATATTTTTGACGTTGCTTTAAGATTATTAGTTAACATTGATTTATTTTCTGCATATAAACTCATCATATTAGGTCACCCTCTCTGGTCCATTCCTCTCTCTTTAATGTTAAAAAGATCTGTAGATTTCGGTCTTTCTCGCAATACTTCAATTTTTGCTTTCTTTTCCACCCAACTCAATGTTTTCTTGTCTACATATTTTTTATTCGGTCAATTAATGACTTTAAATTGGCATCTCTAGTGTTTGACATTTTTCATATTTCAATGATTTTTCTCTTCTGTATTCTTCCCTGCACAGAGTGGAGTATATTAGTCCTGGTGATAAAACAAGGATTGTGAAGACAGATGATGCTTTAGCTGGTGGAAGGGCAAAGAGGGAAGCTCATCCATGCAGAAAGGGAAATTTTCCCTCACAGTACTACTGAACACCCATCTGCTGATTTCTTAGGAGCAAGGGCTACAAAAGAGTTCATCAGATTTTCCAAACTTTTTTGTCTTATCCGAGTAAAACCTGAGCCATCTGTGCCCATCCAGGGAATGGAAAGTTATTTCTCCTTTGTTATGTGGGTTTGGAAAAAGGTTGGAAGTTAGATGCTTGATTCAGGGAGAGCATGATTGCCAACTTGGGCAAAAAGGTGGAGTTAGTTCTCAGTGAGACTCTGAATGAAACCTGAAAAGGGTTCTTTACATTAGTGCCTGAAGTGCAGATATTCTCCTAGCAGAGCTGTTGGCTACTAGGACGGCTGTTTTCCATGATGTGACATTAATGAGAGGAAGCAGCAGACTCTAAGCGGGGTAAGCCAAGTTTCTCTAATACAAAAAAAGAGAAGTTCTGGGCTGGTGCTGGTGACCTCCTGGGTAACCTTAAGTGGATAATTCTTTTGAGGAAGTGTTTTACCATAGGTTGGAAAACAAGGGGGCTCCACTTGCAGAGACATGGATTTTAACAGAAGAGTAAGAGGCCCTTGGTGAAAAGCTCCACCGAACAGGTTACAACTTAGGGAACAGAGGCAAGCAGAAGTTGCTGGATCTTTGTCTGGCAACACACCATAAACATTTTCCATGTTGAGATGCAAAACCTCCTCGTACTGGACCTTCTGGCCTCTTTCAAGATGAACAGGATGCTCTTGTCCAGTCTGCCCTGAGGAGAAGAATCATATCATCCAGGCTGCCAGCTTCAGTGTGTATGTATTGAGGTGGATAGTGGCTCCTTTACTCCATGTCAAGAGGTCCACCTCCTGTGGAGGCAACAATGGTTCTTGTTTGCTCAAGTTATGTGTCAGAGGAAACCAATGCTGTCTACATGCATTACATTCTGCTTTACTTTGTGCATCTCCCCAAGTAGCACTACATTTTAATTCTCTCCTTTTTCTGATGTCTGACCTCATATAGACACATTTTATATATATATATATATATATATATATATATATATATATATATATATATATATATATATTTCCAATGACTCCTAGCTGCCAAAAACACAGCTTACAATCCCTCACCCACTGTCCCACCATGTGGTTTGCTTTGAACCTCTGACCCTCCCATTCACACTCTTAACAAATAATTCACCATGCATGGAAAAGAAGAAGCGGCAAGATGCAAGGACCCTTTTAAGGCAAACACCGGGCCATGTAGCAAACAAAACACAAGCAGCACAAGTACAAAAGTAAACAAAAACAATAAAAAGGTAAACAAACAGTCTAAATCAAAAATAAGAAAAACAATATGAATAGTAGGAATAAGCAGACAAGGCAAAAACACACAAATCAATTCATGCTCAAAAAAAGGCAATAGATGGACTTTAATTATATTTATACTACATTCTTTGCTGCCTTGGAAATGTTTTTACTGGTAGGGCATGTATTTTCAGGATGGTGTATAAAGGTGAAACAGAAGTTACAAATGAAAAATGAATGCTAGTCTAATGTTTGCAAAAGAGGTTAAAGCTGTGACCTGTAGTTCCAGTGAAACAGGGTTTGATTCCTTCAGCTTTCATTTGCCTGCAGTTCGGCCGTGAGTTAACCAGAAATTATTCCTGAAAAGGGACTGTGTATCCACTGGCCTACTTGGTTAACAAATTGGTATTATTATTACTGTCATTATTATGTGTGCACAGTTCTAAGGATAGTGTGCCATCTAGCAGTGTGCTACTAGCTACCAGTATGCTGAAGATAAAGACTGGAAAATATACGACTGTATATGCCTAAGAATAGTCAGGAAACTGCAGTACATGTGCATGCTGTACATGTAAATGTGAAGTTTGCTCAACAACTGAAGAGTGCCAAAAGGCTAGAACAACAGGTGTATATTGTGGAGAAGAAAAAGGTTTAAATGCAGGATGTTATATAGTTTATACACGAGGAAGGGAAAGAGCACTGAAGCAAAATTGTATTTATGATTCTACTGGTTGACTGTGTTACAGACATTATATGAAGTGGTGGTATATGGGACAGGGGTTGAAGTTTTTTCCCATTTTTATCAAAGCAATGACAGCAGCAACTTTAAACAATATACTTATTGTCAGCTATCCTGAAGCCCTCAGTTAGGACAGATTCCTTTTATTTCTAAGAATTTTGTTTCAGTTTTCTGGTGATAATTTGGCAAATGATTTTTCAGCTATTGCAAGTGTATAGAGAGATCAAATAAGAATCTTCTCATTACTTCTAGGTGTGCAAGATGCATCCCTAGAGTGGAATGTTTTGCCGAGTAGAAGGCAGCAGCAATCATTTAACAGTGTGCAGGTCAGGGTGTTTAGAAGATAAGTAGCCTTACTTAGACTTACTAAATGTCAGACAGTGATGCTCATTGGGGGCAAAGATGGGATGAACGTGATGATTCTGTTCTCTTGTGTTTTGGAATGACTGTAAAGCGATGACTAGCAGACAACATTCATGTCTAGGTAACACTACACCAACAGCAATAGCTTGTCTTGCTTCTTTGTCAAGAGGTGTGCTATTCACTACACTACTCTGAGCAGGGCCAGTGCCTTTAAAGACCATTTCTACAGTTGCAGAGAAACTAAAGGGGTCGATCCAAAGTTAATCCTAAGCATTTTTATTATGTAATGAGTGGAAGAAGGTTAAAGGTATGGGTCAAATCTTGTGATCAGTTGAGCCTTCACAAGCCTTTTATTTGTACTGAATAACACAACAGTGCATTTAGTTGTATTTAGTGTATGTTTATTGGCATGTACCCAGCTCCATATATTTTTAAATCATGTTGAAGAGAGAAGTTAATGCTGCCGATTAATGAGGATGCTTTGGAATAACTATGTCGTCTGCACATAATATACAAGTAGGGTTGGGAGATCCCAATGAAGATCACTGATGAAAAGGAAAAATAGGCCAAGATCAAAAATGAAGCATATGAAACTACCAAGAGCAGAGCATTGTGGGACAACAAGGTTACTGGATACAGGTTCTTGAAAAAAGGGAGAATAGCAGAAGACCAACAATGGAGATCTGTGGGACACCAGTGTTAGTGAATATAGGATCAGAGAGTGAGTTGTTGACTATGTAAATATTCTTTTAAGTAGACAGCTTCTAAATCAGGAGCATAATTCATCTAAGAAATGGCACTTTCCAACTTCTTTAGTAAGTAATTGTCGTCTATACATTCAAAGACTATTTCGATTGCTGAACATTGCTCCTGTTACTTAACTATTTCTGACATTGTAGAGAATGTCACTTGTAAAGGAGAATATGGTAGCAGTATTACAGTATTTTGGTAGGAAACTATGCCGTCCATCACAGTTTTATTATACTGTGTAAGAAACTGCAAGATCTGTTCATAGATTTTCTCTACAATGTTGACTATAGGAGCAAGGTTGGCAATTGAGCAATAAACTTCTGCTTTTCTACAAACATGCATTTTGGGAGTGGTATTATGGTTGCATGTTTAAGCAAGCTTGGTAGGATCTTGGTTGTGAGGCATAGTATGAAGATGTGGTTAAGAGAGGTCGGTAGAGATTGCCTGCCCAGTTTTAGGAAAAGAGGGTGCACTTAATAGAAAAGAGTTGTGATGGTCTGGTATTTTACTTAAATAGTCTTGGACTTTGTTTTTTGGTAAATACTGTATAACAAAAGTAAAAGTAGTCAAGCAAGGTGTGCAAAGGGTTCAAACAGGGAGTGAAAGAGAAGTGACAGTAAAAGTGATGTGACCAGGATGAAGGGGACTGAATGTTAAGTAGCACGTACTGAATAATATCCAAACAGATTTTAGAGGACTTAGCGATTTTTGAATAACTTGTCATTTAGTTTGGCCTAGTAAAGTTGTTTGCTAATTTGTGCAGTATATTTTTTTCTTTTCGTGTATTACTCAGGCTTGTTTGTAATAACTCCAGCATCAACAAAGAAAGTTTTACATAGTGACTTGCATATGGGCGATACTGGGTTAACTACCACTGGTGAGGCATGGGTGGTGAGTCACGCCACGGTTTGCTTCTGTGTTACTTTTTAGTAACAACATGAAGAACAGTGGACTAAGCTTGATAACGAATTCTTATCAGTCATGCAAGGAGTGGGAGATAGGGGACAAACAGAGTGAGGTTGGTAGGCAGAAATATGAAAACTGGGATGGCTAGTTTGAGGGAGGAGTGTGAAATGTGTCTGTAGGATTGGTTGGTGTAAAATGTGTGGTTAAGGTAGGATACAATGGATTTAAGTTTAAGTTTGAGAGAAAATGGTACAGTTTGGCCTGCATAATTTGTTGGGAAAATTTGGTATTGTATGACTTAATAATGAAAGAACACAGTGCTGCTCACTTATACAAACATAAGATGGTATTAAAAAAAAAAAAAGCTACAAAGATGCAGTAGTTGCGTAAATAAAATCGAAGTTTAGTGTATTTTATTCAAAAGTAGCTTGTACTGGATACAAATCTAAAGGAGATCAGAAAAAAAGTTTAGAAAATACAAAAATACATATATGAACCAGTTACTAAATAAATCTACATAACTTGAAAATGGACTCCACAAAATAAAGTCTTTGGTACTGCAAAGCAACTTGGTACGAGACTGAAAAATTTTACCTCTTCAATAAGGGAGTTAAAGACCTCTTTCTTCTGATGCAGCGCCTCCAGGTCTTCCATTACTTTCAGGACAAGATCATCTAACTGGATACAAAGCTTTGCCACCTCATCATGCTCTTCCAATTCTTTTCCCATCTTTTGTTCAAGACACCTGAAAGCAATATTTTGCACTATGCCTTCCTAAATGCTCCTGTTAAGAAAAAAATAAATAAAATGTATACAATATGCTTTCCAAATCAGAAAAAAATAGAAAAAATAAATAACAAGCTACTTTTGCATATAACTGTAACTATGACCCATTGGCTATCCAGACAGTGTTGCTTGAGATTGCAAACCAAAGACTTGGCAGTCATTAAAATGGACATTTACTTACAACATTCTGCAAGGCAGGAGCAAGGGTAAATATGCAAACTTCCAAAACAGTTCCAACAGAGCCACTGTTGCATTTACTAAACTCTACTTTCTCCTCTTCACACAAGTAATCAAGTTTGTTAAACAATTGCTATATTTTTGTTTTTTATTTTTGTTACATTTCATCATATGAGATAAACCAAAAAAATCTACATTAAGGTAATAATCCTGTGTATGTGTCAGTTTCATTTTCATAAATGTGTTACCATAAGAAGGTACCCAAAATTTGGTTACCTACTCTTCAATGAGTGTGCTCAAATTGAATGTTGTTTTGCCAGGCTATTGTGATCACAGTTGGTGTAACTGTGTAAGCTAGATGTAGGATCCAATTTTTTTCCGTTTTTCCTCACTGTTTTGCAGTCATGGAAATAGGAGATTTTTGCAGTGCTAGTGGCAGAAAAAATTGCACACTCACTTTTCGTAATGTAAGATCCGAAGACTGTTGGTTCCATTCTCACACATGTGCCTGCATTACATTTTCCAATTCTGACATTGCAGTGCAAAGGGTGTGGTACTCCTAAGAGTGCTGACCTTCAGAAGAGATGCTAAAGTCAGGTCCCATCTGCCTGAGCTAGTGGTAGCTCAGGTGAATGAAAAATATCTCACGGCAGTTATCAAATAGAGTAGAGGGAAGTTTCCCAGTGTCCTGGCCAAATTTCCCCCATCAATATGAATACCACCTTAAGTTACCCTTAAAGAGAGGCCACGGGCCTAGTGTGACTAGCTTGCTCAACAAAGCATAAGTAAATGAATAATTTAACAAACATAGATGTAAGTAAAGGGTGGGTGTGGGATAGAATCCCCAACATGGGAGGTGCAGTGGGGGCTTGCCTACATTCAAAATGCTTTTATTTTCTCAATGCAGTTATCAGTTACATTTCTCAACTTAAGAAAACTGATAAAAGTATAACTTGCAGTTCAGGGATACCACGTAATGCATGTAAAGCTTACCCGGCAGTGTTAGGAAATTATTTCAAGTTTCACAAGTTATGTAATCTGAAGAATAAGACCTTTCTCCCTCATTGTACACCGCAGTATTATTAGCTATGCAATGAATGACAAAAATACTCTCTAGAAAGTATTATGTTCCACTATGATGTCTCTAGGTAAAAAAGTATGCCCCAATATGATGCATATTCTTTGGAGTTAATAACCAAATGGAATGCTTAATTAGGATATAGAAAGTCTGATGTTATATTTGTCTACTGTGGAACATGGAGTATTCCTTTGTTTGATACAGAAGTCAATTTTAAATCCAAAACAAAACAATATAATGTTGAACTTTATCATGCGTTTCATAATACGCACAACAGCAAAAAAAATATTGCGAGTTAATCAGAATCTGAAAAAGTAGCTGTGCTTAAGAATTTCTTAATCTCAACCTTTATATTAACACAAACTTTTCAATCCGCTGAATGCTTGCCTTGGGATAAGACAGAATTTACCACGGTTTTTCTCAACATCTTAAACTAAGCTCAAAATAGAACCCATGTCTATACACATGTCCTGGATATGTACTAGAATAAAAAGTCAGATAACTAAACAGAGACCATATGTACTCAAGCTACTACAAAAAAAAAAAGCCTGAATCTGTCCTTTTGACACTCAAGGTGGCACACAGTCAGGGTAAAGAATGTCATCTTAGCTAGTATAAAGCAATTCTGCCACGTACAGCAATGTCAACAAGACCGTAATCCAAAAAAAGTTCTAGAAATGTACTGACCAACTCCTCTATCCTAGTCACCGTCAGACACACTCACCCCTTCTGCATCTTAGTTGACAAAGTGCTTTACTATCTCACGGTCATCCATTTCCAAGGCTTTGCTAAAAATATACATCTCAAATGACCACAAGACCAGATTAAGTAAATCTCCTCATCTCAGCGGCACTAAAGTTGTGTATTACTGCCCCTGATTACTTAGTGCACAAATTCAACTCCAAAAATAAAGCCACATCTCTGGTCCTGGAAAATCTACCTCTCAAGTTTCTAAATGCATTATCTAGTTCCATTTCCTGTACCATTTCTATAACCATAAAAAGATCCATCAAGGAAGAGCATGTAGGATGCACCTGTAAACAGGAACAAGGAATGCCTTTATGTAAAGGTGGCCTTTTGGTCATAATAAACAAGTATCAGTCAACTGCACTGCTCTTGCCACTTTCAAACATACCAAAAACATGAGCAAACCAATAACTACTTCAGTATTAACTAGACTCCAATTGTTACTTTGAACATTCAGCTTAGCTTTTGGACATCCATGGCACAGACACTGCCTTAATGGACACTACCGAATACATACAAATTTAACATTTTTAAATGACAGTGTAAGTGCAGTTTTCGTTTACCATTCTTTGTCATTCTAAGGAAAGAGACACACTGGTCAAACATGGCTTCATATTCCATGCACCAAAATGGTTCTCAGACAACTTGGCTAGTAAGGCACAAGTGATGAAAAGGAATGAAGTAATCTCACCTTTCCCCTCTCTGGATGTTGGGAGTTCACCCTGGGTTCTCTGTTGGGTCCTCTCCTCTTTACAATTTACACAGATGAAATGGCTAACTATAGTGGCAGTTCAAAATGTATCCAATACATCATGGAATCCATAGTTGTCATAGGTGACCATTCACTGAAGCTTATGAACACCGAACTGCATGTCTAATTCATTCTCTGTTGCGAAGGTCAAGTGCATTGGGCTTGCATTTTAAAGTTTCCAAAAAAAAAAAAAAAAAACAATGCTCTTTGCTCCTAAAATCATTACTCTAGACGTCACAAGATTTAACTCACCCCATGATGTACCATCAACAACTCTTATTGAGCTGAAATGTAGCAACACTCCATTAGGTTCATTACAAACTCAGAAAAATCATCTTTACTAAGCCTCTTCAGCTGTATTCTTAATAAAAATTAAAATTCAGTACACAAGTGAATAATGTTACAAAAAAAAAAACAATAAAAAGCTGTGCAGGTTCTATAAAACCAAGACTTTCTTCTAAGATGTTACCAGGCTCGCTCTACTAAATGCTTATTTACTGCCATCCCTTTTCTTCTCAACGCAGTCCCTAAGAGCCAGCACTAAAACCTAATATGTAATCATTAGGAATGCACTTAAATGTCAAAAAAGGGTACTGGTAGGCCAGAGTTAACAGCCTCTAACAATCGAAAAGAACTGTGCTCATGCGTTTCTACTGCAGCAGCTTTAGCAATGTAATATCTCCAGTGTCTAAAACCATCTTTCTCGCTGGCTAAAAAACAAAAACGTCTATAAGACTTACATAAAAATGAAACAATATTAATTTCAAAACTAGCTGATGATCTTCCAAGCGAGTACCTAAAAACAGCCGTCGATAGCATTACTTAGCCTTTCTCTACCCTTATAAATAGGTCAGTCCAGGAATCCCACATTCTCTCTTCCTGGGAAAAGTCACACATTATCCCTCTGCAGAAAAAAGAAAAGTCAACAGACATTAATAACTAGACCTATAACAATCTTATCTCCCCTCTCTAAAATACTTGAAAAATGTATTCAAAAACAATTGCAAGACCATCTCCTGCAGGAAGAACTATTCCCTACACAACATGGATTCCGTCCTTCCCATAGTACTAAGACTGCCCTTCTAACCTACAGATATACACTGCCAATAAAGCTAGACATAATGGCAAACTAGTCTCTTCCTTATTTCTAGACTTGTCCAAAGCCTTCGACACAATTTTAACAAACAACTTCTACTTCAAATGTCCTCAAATGTCCTCAAATGTCCTCACTAGGTCTCTCTCAGTCCACCCTTCTGTGAGTCAAAAGCTAGCTGTGCAATAGGTATCAGCCGTAAAATGGCACTCTGCGTTCTCTTCTTACCTCCCAGTCACCACCGGTGTACCACAAGGCTCTCCCCTCGGTCCCTTCCTCCAACATTTTCACCAACACACACTATACTTCCACACAACAGGCCACCCTAATACAATACACAGACGATTCCATTCATTTACACATCTGACAAGATACACCTCAAAAAGTTACTTGCAAAGCTTTAGCAGGCACTAAAACATGACTTCGTAACTCACAACTCATGCTCAACCCAAAAAAGACCAAACTAATACTTTTTCCCCCAAATTCTTCTTTCATGAAAAAAACTAAATTTAAAGTCCTCTCTCTTGATAACATAACTACTGAAGTCACTTCTCATAGCAAACTATTTGGGGTAACAGTGGTTACCATTTGGCTAGGCTTATATAGGCCCTAGAGCCAATAGTCTAGTACCTACCTATGAACCTATGATAATCTTACATTCAACCCGCATACAAAACTGCATAAGAAAAACTTGTCAGAAACTAGGGATGCTTTACAGAGCCACAAACCTTCTCACAGATGCAGCTAAGACTACACTTGCCACTACTTATCTCATTCCCACTCTTTTTTAAGGTTTTCCTATCCTTAATAACCTCCAGGCTTCACAAAAATTATAACTTGAACAATGCTATAAACAAAGTTATTAAATTTGCAGCATATACCCCTTTCAGAACCCACCACTGTATAAGCAATGGAAAGCCTAAACTGGTTAGAACTGCCACATCAACCAACATATACCCAACTTCTTACAAACTATAAAATTATCCAGCAGCCATCTGCTTGACCAGCACTAAAAAAAACAATCGGTCATTGTGATCCAGTAAAAAAAACTCCCGTCTGTCTACAAACTTAGCAAATGGGCATTGTCTGTACTTGTACAAGGTTGCCAAGGCCAGGAACTTCTTACATGTATGCAACAGGTCTTTACCAATGCTTTTATATTATGTCTAATTTGTTATAATTAAACTGCAGATGTCTTTGTTTTATTTTTGGAGATTATTACAAAATATTTTAAGAGCAATAATTTTACAATTTGGAGCTTTTCTCCCTGAGTCTCCACTGAAAATGGGCTTCTACCAGTTGGACTTTCCTCAGTAATCAACTGTCAATAAATTAAATCTAGCTATAGTTCACTAAAAATGGCAGTTAGTACCGAACTACAAAGACCCCACTGAAACAACAATCACTGCTGATTTCTTGGAATTTGTGGTCCTACAATTAAACTTCCAGTACTATACTCTCATGCCAAAAGCTTCTCCTCAGCAAGAAATATTTCTCATTTACTAACCCTTGAAGGAAAATAATATTGGAAACAACAACCAGCTCAGCTAGGCCCCAAATCTGTCAATATTTTCTACTGTCCCCAAGAAATAAAAAATAACCAACAGCATTATAAACTATTTCTTACCAGATTTACAAGTTTACAACCCTCTTTTCTACACAGGAACACCATTGTCTCATTCTCATCAAAACAAAATGGTAACCAGTAAACTCAACGTTTGGCTCACTTACATTTAAACTTTTAAAACAAGACTCCTTACAGGTCTTACTACCTGTTGTTCTGTTAGATCCTCTAGCTATAATCTTAGCTGTCATCATCCTTCCCATCCCTTCTTTACATATCCTACAATAAACTACACTGCACTAATCATAGCTCCTCATTCATGCCCTTAAACTATGGAAATCACAACCTTATAATTTAAAACCTGGTGACACCTCCAGGTGTTTCTCTAGGATCACCCTAATCGTGCAGGATGTTTCCTAATTGAGTCTAGGGAAATTATCACACACACTGATTCATATCTTGACTCTAAAGAGAAGAACAAAATGGAAAATAAGCTTTCCCAGGAACACAGTATCAAATTCATTTCTTCTGTTTATTAGTTTGGACAACTTGGAGAAAGCAACCCTTAAAGGTGTTTATTAAAAGACAAAAGAAGATGACCACTTGCTCAAGCTCACACAGAATGCAAGTGATGGCGGATAAGATTCCAGGTGTGCATCACCTGCTTTCCAGTTCTGTAGTTTTTCCATTAACACAGACCTCCAATGATAGAAAGACAGCAACTCCATCCAATGCTTTTATTTGCTGCTATGACAGCTTCCCACAAATCTCCCTATGAAGGGCAGACCAATTTCTCTATTATGGAGGTCAGCAAATTGTGTCAAAGACTCTGAAGAAGCATTCCAGAATGCTGCAACAATCAGGATTGCATCCAGATGATAAAGAAAAAAAGATGCGGAATCGAAACGAACAACTCCTTCCTTGAAAATAACCTTGGAAAAGCAAAAGTATAACTGAAAAACTTAACTGCACTTCTCTCAACTAATAGGCACAAGTTTTGGTGGAGGAAGATCTTCATGGGAGTTAAAAAGCAGTGGAGAGTTTATGCAGTCTACAAGTCTAATGGTGACTATAACCCCAAATAAATTATGAGTGAGGGTATTCATTCCCAACAAACGAAGTAAAAGCATCATCATACTGGGTTGTTTTGCCTATTTCTTTGACTGGTAGACTTGTGAAACTCCTTAAGCAGTTGATTTGTATTTAACTGGGTTAGAGCAAAGATCCACAAAAAGCCTTTCCAGACCCAGCCTGACACCACTGTCTGCTTAAGTGATTTGCTTTTATAGTCATAAATATGCAAAAGAGGCTGCAAATCAAATCATGGACTACAGGAAGCAGCACATTAACAGCTTCATAGGTTAATATTAGGCTAACTGCTTGTTAGTAATTTTAAGCCTAGCCAATTATCCCATTTCATACTCAAAATTAACCTATTGCACAGGAGTTTAGATTCACCTAACCCTTTCCAACAACCATATTTATACATTACGCTAGTGATAACTACTAGTTTAAAGCACAGATATTGGAAGGGGACCCATGTATTGCGATAAAGCATTTAAAAGCTGCCCCTATCCATTAGTAGTAAGGGTTGGGGGAGGGATTCCTTGGGTAAATCTCCTACTTCCCATCCACTGAATGACATGCTTGAATGTTGTCAGAGATAATCTTTGTTTTACATGGATGGGGAGGCTATGCCTGAGCAATGGTATCCTTTGCAAGATACATCTGTCCTTCCAAACCATTCTGTTAATGTTACAGAGCAGAATCAGGTCCCTGGATCGAGTATTTCTGATATCATTTGACTTGTGATGTGAAGTAAATCCATTAGTAATGGGATGGAGACACCCTTGTATGCAAGACACGGGTCACCTCTTAGCAATCTGTAATAGACCAAATACAGCAATAGGGCTATGATTTGGTCCATGTAGGACATACTGTTTAGGCCTTGCATCCTTCCTGTAAAGTATCACTGCAGTAGCTCCAGTTACTGCATGTGCCAGGGCAGACACATGACAAAACTGGCATTATACTCACTGACTGCCCAAAGAGGGATGAGTAAATGAGGTTGAAAGAATCCCTGGATCTAGAAGCAATCGTTTTGTTTTGAACTGTGCAATACAGAAGGACTTTTTTACCCCAGTGGACATATGCTGGTTAAAAGTTAAGTCATTGTCCACATAAGTTTCCAAGTCCAGAACTACTGGGTCAACTCTTGGGGGGGGGGGGGGGGAGTGTTGTTGATATGTTAAATCCCCAGGAGAATTTACTTTCTAAAGGAAATGATCATGCATTTTTTGGCATTTAGCTTTAGTCCAGGAGTATGGAACCAGTTATTTGCTTGGGACAAGCCTTCCTGTAGGATGTCGGAGTTTTGTGAGGATTTGATCACTGCCCCTATTTTGTAGTCATCTGCTAAATTATTAAGCTAGAATGCTTTGCTATTGGGTTTTATTTCGGAGAAGCAGATGCCAAACAAAAGACTTCCCAGCACTGAACCCTGGGGTACTCCACTGGTGACATGTCTTTTTGTGGATATAGCTTTTGCTCTCCTGTGTCCTACATCCTATTTGTGAGCCAAGCGGCAATGCAGGGTGATGAAGGGGTTTATTAAGCTTTTCTAGTATGCCTGAATGGGAGATTGTGTTGAAAGCCTTGGCCAAATCGCATGGGCACCGGAACCATTCAGCGAGGGGGGGGGGGGAGTACCCCCACTTTTGCAGATCATACCTCCCAACTGTTACTTCTTTAAGATTTCATTTTTTGCACAGATGATGTCAGCTCGCAGCGCACGTATTTCTGGGCTTTTGCGAGAGGGAACAGACAGTTTTAATTAACTGCTTACTTATTGATTTATTTTCGGAAGCTGCTGCTTAGGATGGAGTCTGTACTGGGAGACATTTTCAGATTGTGTAAGCTGCTGTGTGTGTTAAAAGCGGCAGGGGCACATGTTGCAGCTGCAGTATTCTAAGGTCACTACAACAAAGTGATTAACCTTTTCAGTAAAAGACAATAATTCCACTGCTGATTACCTAAAGAATGGGTAAAAGAAACTAGAAACTATTGCCCATCACATACGTCTCCTTGTGTCATACTAAATACATAATTGTCATTTTTTGCAAATGCCATTCCATTCAGTTCTTTTCATTTAAAAGCTTTTACTAAAAAGTGTTGCTCTTTATTATCTGTTGACATCACTTAATAGCTACAGCCATCAGCATCTGGAACTTTTTTTTCATATAACCAAATCATAATGTCACTATAACTACCTACATAGTACCAAATCAAACCAATGCATATTCTTGGACAAGTGCTAATTAACTTGAAATTTCAAAATAAAATGTGTTGAAAATGCCTCGTCAAGCTCTGCTGAGCAAGTGAGATTGTAAGATAATCTTGCACCATTTTACATGATTACCAGCCCAGTGTTGTAAAGAGATAACTAAGTTCAGTTAATGGCTCAGGCACCTAACAAAGCTGGCAGAGAGGATGGACATGTCTACACTGGGGAAGATCATGCCATCAGTGTTGAATCATTATGTCCTGGTGGAGAAACAGATGTGCAACAGTCACCGAGATTGGTGGAGTGACAGGCTGAGGAGGCATGGTTGCTATAGGACCCAGGGCAGGCACACATGCTCAGAGGCCACTTTCCATTCTCTGATCCATGCTACCAAACAGAGTCAGCACACTGGATGGAAGGTCTTGGGGAAAAAAGCACCGACACTCACAACAGCATATATGATGCTGCTGACTTCCACAGAAGGGAATGTGGGAAAAGGCTTAGTGGATCACGTTAGTTCTTTGCTGGGAATGAGAAAAGTTGAAAGAATATGATAATTTTTTTTTTTTTTAAATATTGAGAGGCTAATGCGATTGACTTAAGAAGGAATGATGGGAAGCAGATGGCAACATGAACTGAAAATTGTGGGGTTAAACTTCAGCTAGGATAAAACTGAGCATATTTTTAATAGAAGGAGTAGAAGAATCAGGGGATGACTTGGTAGAATTTATGGTGGGTATAATTCTTTAGAGGCACTCGACTTAGTATGAAATAAGAATGTTATAATTTTATGAACACTTGATCACAGGTGATTGTGCAAGCCACTGATTCAGCAAAGTCACTGTAGCCATTGTCCCCGAGACACAATGCTCTTGGAGGTGATTACATTTAAGTAGTTGGGAGTTTTGGGGGGGGGGGTCCTGCCCTGCATGGGAGATATACTGGGCTTTGCCTCCACAGAAAAATATGTTTTGTGAGCTCATGGGTAGGCCACTTCAAACAATCTGCTTTACAATACTAGGATTCATAGAGATGATCTTTGGAAGATGAACTTTTTTCAATATGAGATACATAATGGGTTTGGACTGGGATGTGGGAGACTGAAAACATAACAGGCAGACCAAGCAGGCAAATGTCTTCTTCTACCATCATATTAATATAATACGATGTCTAGTCTAGCACTATTATTACCTCATAGTCACACAGTCCACAAATTATATACAGATCTAGAGTGGATCTACCTTCAACCAGTTGGGTCTCTATACTAAGTACTACAGGAACTAATGAGGCCCCACACTGTCTTGGTAACAGTCACTCACCAATATTTCCTTCACCGCTAAAAGCAAAGAGAAGGTGCATAAAGCTGGTTAATACCAGAATTAAAGTACTTCACAAAAGTGTTAATACCAGAATTAAAGTACTTCACAAAAGTGTCTACTTGAAAACAATTCAGATCCAGGACTAACCAGAAAAACTTCATTATATTGGGATGCCTTGGTAAAACAAAATCCAACATGATAGTATAGTATGTCTTGCATAAAAAAAAAAAAAAAAAAAAATTCAACACACCAGACTTTGTGTAGTCCCTGCAAATTTTTAGAGACAAATACTTTGATCAAAATTTATACTCTAAGTTGACAGCATCCTAGTAAATGACTCACATGAGGTAGCAACTTTGTTGGCAAAAGAATTTAACAGTCATCCACCTACTCCGCAAATTTCTCAAGAGCTCACTCAGCCAACTACTTGCCTAACTCCAAGCACTCAAGGAGCCTAGTACACCCTCAACTTAGTCTTAAAATAGTAACAAAGAAACTGCCTAAGGCTTCATTCTCTTTTTAAGAAGGAAAAGAACAGATCAAGAGAACTCTATAGTGAAACAAGATGAGGGAAACGGTGAATGGAAAACACAGTTCATTATTTTTACAAAGTAACAAAGAGAAGAGCAGCGAATCAGGAAAGGGGCTAGTGTTTCACAAAAGACTCTCTCAAAATTCTGTGAATGAAAATATGGGCAATCTGGAGGCAAGACAAATCACAGCATCAGGACAAGAATCATCTATAGCTAGTTCTGAAATACTGATAATGGGTGATTTTCTAAGAGGCATGTATAGGTTCATCTGCAGGGCTGATAGCAGGAGAACACTGTCCTGTTTTCCAGATGGCAAAATTAGAGATATTAGGACAGCTTCCGAAGAAATATGACATAGTAATGCAGATATAAGATGTGTAATATGGCTTTTGTGGATAAATAATTTTGAGAAATAATAAAAAAAAAAAAGCTAAGTGTCATCAAACAATTGCTTACTTTTCAAGACTTGGTAATGAAATATAGAATCTGTCTTCCTAAACTTGCTGAAATTTTTACTACCATAAGCTCATACCCCCTGCACATTTACTTATACAGAATACAGAAAAATACCATTAAAATGAAGAACAAAAATAGAGAACTGATCTTAGCTAATGCATGTTGATAACTTGCTAATAAGACACAGAAACGTAAGAGTGATGCTGCTCTTGTTTTTAAAAGGTAGAATAACTTTATCAGACATTATTTAAACAGCTGAATAGTAATGATCAAATAGAAAAATAACATTTTTCATTTTTTTCTTGATGGCTTTTGTATGTTTGCACATACACTGAGCCAGCTTTTCCACACTCTTACCAACATACAATGCACATTATGTGAGTGCACTGATATGACGCATACAACATTGCAAAAATCTATAGCACAGCAGATAGCATTGTTGCCTCACAGCAAGAGATTCTCCAGTTCAATTCTCGGCTGTGGTACCTTCTATGAGGAGTCTGCATGTCCTCCCTGTGTTTGCATGGGTTTCTTCCAGGTGCTCCGGTTTCTTCCCACATTTCAAAGACATGCAGTAGGTTGACCAGACACTCTAAATTGGCCATAGATGTGAGTGTGCGTGTCCCTGTCCATATTCAAATGCAACTTGGATCTAAGGATACGTAATAGAATACTCCAGGATTGCCCCTCATGCACTAATGGATAGAGGTAGTTCCTAAATGCTGCATCCCTTACATGGGTCCCTTCAAATTATCTATGGTATGATCAGTTATTTTCACGAGGGATAATGTACAATTATCAGCCATGGGACAGGTAAGACTAATCAGGAAATGTTAATTCAAGCACCAAAAGGGAAACTGCCTAAGCTTATAATGTCCTCTAAGTGAACCTTTGTTGTGGTAGTAAATAGTTTTTAAAAAAACTGCCGTTTTTAGATCACTAAGTGCCCCCTCTCACCCTCCACCCCCCCAGTCTTCAAACAACTTCCAGAACCTATGCCAGATCGAGTAGGTGCTGTATATAGTTCTACCTTCATCTACTGCTTTGGTGACCTTTTCAAAAAAAGTCCACCACGCTGAGTACAAATTATGAATCCAAACTGAGATGGGTTCAGTGTTTGGAGGTTCCATATGTTCTTAGCAATTATTTATTTATTTATTTTATTTTACATTTGTTTACCAGGCTGGTCTGACTGGATATATTTCCATTTTCAGCAGAGGCCCGGGGAGAAAAGCTCTACATAGAGACAAACACAGTTACATTATATATACAAAAAAAAAGTAGCTGGTTAAACACGATTCTAGACTACATTACACAATTTATACTTGCATAATAGGTAGAGCATCACCACTAAATTATATTATAGAAATACAAAATAGAAAGGGTCCGCAACAGTAAAACATTTGTGGAAGGTGTAAAGCACATTCAGGAAATTACTTTCACATCCAACATTCTTTAATAGATTGTGATAGTTACTACTTATTAAAGGAGATTATGAGAGAAGCTTCTCAAAGGGTAAGCAGTACAGAGTAATGAAAAGAAGGTGTTAAAGAGAGAGAAAAATTAGTGGAAATCACAAAATTAGTCAGGATTTATGCATGGGCATTAATCCCATGATAACTCTTTCCATGGCTTTGCATATGAGGCTTGCCAGACTAATAGGTCTATAACTGCCTGGTCTGTGGAATGTCCTCTCTCACGCAGAGGAGTAACTGTTGTTGTTTTCCTTTCACTAGGTACGAAACCCACATGGAGGATAAGACTGAACAGTGTGGTTAGGGGTGTGGCTATATCATGCTTTATGATATAAAAGCTAAAGATTGCTATTTTTTTTCTCTTCTTGGACTGAATACTTTTGTTGTATGTATATTGTATTGTATTGTACTGTACTGTTTTTTTTTTGTGAAGCATTTCTCCCTGGGCCTCTGCTGAAAATGTGCAAATGTAGCACAGTTGGACTATCCTGGTAAACAAATGTTAAAGAATTAAATAAAAGATGTAACCAGGGATATTGTCAGATGCCACTACTGTAATATTTTTCCCCTTTGATAATGCTTTCAGGACTTGGTCTTGTGTGACTGCTGGTGGTGAGTTGGTTTCAGATATTTCATGTGAGACAGATAGGGGTAGAGATTGAGCTGAGTATGTAGGCCAGTAGGTTAGTTATAGCTTCAGCTTTGAGATAGGCAAAACTGTTTACAATCAGCTCAGCACTTTGTTGCATTGTGCTCCTCAGATTGTGAACATAACTGAAAAAGTCCTTGACTGTCCTTTGCTTGAGTGGCTACTTTAGCTTTTTTTAATTTAACAATGAAGGGTCTATCACTCTGTGTGTTGCTCTTCTTACTTTGAGCCAGTAATCTCTTCTTTCTGCTGTAAAGCTTGCAGAAATTAAAGTTCTACCGGAGGGGGGTGGGGGGGGGTTTGTGTGTTATGTCCTTCACTGGTTTGTACTGGCTACAGCCACATCTATGCAGCTGTTTACATATTGGTATAGCTTACTGGTGTATGCTTCCAAATATTCAGTAGAGTTATCTGGGTTGGGTGGGGATTTGAAGCTAGCCAATGTACCACATAAGAAGAGGTAATTTGTCTTGAAGACATTTTTAAAGGTACCAAGAGCAGAAGTGATCCCTGGATTCAATTTTATTTAGAAGATGGCTTTACGGTCAGACCTAAAAAGTGGCGAAGATGCACAAGAGATACTGCAAAATGCCCCCCACATTAGTAAAGATTCCATCTACTGGACATTCTAACTTAGTAAATTCCAATTTTGAACACACTGAAGTGGAGCTACTCAATTCCAGGAGTTTAACAAAACATTTTCAAACTTGAAGCTCTCCTGCAACTTCAAAACATCTGTACATGGGCAGTTACAGATATACATATTCAAAGCAATGAAAGCACTCATCTATTTCTAGGTTTAGTGCCAATCATATCTTCACACCTATTTGAAATCTGTGGGTGAGTTATCAGTATTTGTTAAGGATACTCACCCTAAACAAGATTAATTACCACTTTATGGCTAGCTTTAGAACACCTTCTGCATCCCCTGCGGAGCACAAAAGCTATCATTACTGAAATAAAAGGATTTCAACTATCTCTGAATAAACTGGTTGACCTATACTGATTAGTATTCAGCATGCCCAAAGCTTCCTTGATATCATAATGCTAAACCCCTTGTACAAATAGTTGAACATCCTACTATAGGCCCCAATACCCTTGATATTGTTTTTACAAATATGGCCACTTTGTGCACACCTCCACATGAATTATCTTCCCTTATTAAGCAGCTCATAAATCAGTGACCTTTTTCTTTGAAAATGGTGGTACTGCCCCTGCAAATACTTCCATGTTTGAAGACTTTAAAAAGCAAACCACAACCTGAAAACATAAAATTCTGCTGCAATCCTCCTCTGATGGATCCCATTGCTAAAGCTGTTGTCTATGCCTCTGATTTCTATTTCCATTTAAATACATGCAATGATAAGGTAGTCACTATCCACACCAAATACAATGAGAAATTTAACCAGGTGGTGAAAGGACAACTGTCGCAAAGTAAATGTGAAAAATATGTGGTAGAGTTCCTTTTGGTAAGAAAAAGAATTCCACAACATACCACACTGCAGAGGTGTGTCACCTGTCACAAAGAATTTGGAACTCTTGTTCATCGCATCTCCAAATTAGTTTGGAAAGCCTTCTATCTGACTTATCTAATTTCCAAAGGCATCTTCTCTACATCCAAATAAGGTGTAACTTCACTTTACTCATATCACATCAGACCCAGTAATTAATACAATGCACCTTTAGGCATCTTCTAAATAGATCACTCAACTTGAACAACCTAAGAGATTCATATCTTAAAAAATCAATAGTTTCATAGTTTCATAGTATAGTACTAAGCTATCTGCCCTGGGGCATTTGTAAGCCTAGCCATAGTGATGTGGCTTTTGCCACCCCATGAAATGGTACAAAAATGTACAGAATAAATCTAGAATACTGTGCCTCTGTCTAGTAGTGACACAATGAAGGTCCCCTTATATAATAGAATTAGTTTACTGTGCCCCTGTCTAGCAGTGACACAGATGTGACCCCTGGGGTAAACTTACGATCTCCCATCCACTCATCAAGATTTTTCTTGAAGAGAGTCAGTGAGGGGCTCTGCCTAATATGAACTGGGATCCTGTTCCAAAGCATGGGAAGCCTCTGGGTTATGAATCTATCCCTCCAGCATGTCCTATTCATACTTGTGCCGAGGTTTAAGTCTTTAGCTCTCATGGTCCTGATGGATTTGGATTTTTTGAGGTGGAGCATATACATCAGATCCTGATTGGACATGGCCTTGTACGTCAGGCAGAGATCACCTCTGAGCAGGCGGTATGCTACTGAATAGAGCTGAAGTTTCTTTAGTCTGGCAGAATAAGACATATGTTGGAGACCCTTGATCCTTTTGGTGAGGTACTTTTGTGGTCTCTCCAGCTGTTGCAAAGGCCGGGTGAGGTACATACCAAATGGGGCATTGTACTCAATCATGGGTCTGATGAGGGAGGAATATAGGGGTACAATGACATCCTTGGATCTGGATGTGAATCCCTTCATGATGAGGTGTGCAAGGTAGAATGTTTTTCTAACCACTTTGGCAACGTGGGTGTCAAATGAGAGGTCGCTGTCTACTTGGGTCCCTAGGTCTCCGATTACATTTTCCGTACTCAGTGGGTTGCTGTCTATGTGATAATTTGTGGGTACTTTGTTTTTTCCAAAAGGGATGACTATACATTTTTTGGCATTAAGTTTAAGGCCGTGACTACGGCACCAGTTGTCCGTTTCAGTGAGGCCTTTTGTAGGATGTGTGTGTCTGCTCGTGTATCGACTATGGCGCCTAGTTTGCAGTCATCTGCGAACTTTGTCAGCCACAGCCCTCCCATGTTTGCTTTAACATCTCAGAAATAAATGCCGAACAAGACGGGTCCCAGGACAGATCCCTGTGGGACACCACTTGTGACTGGCTTTGAGTCTGACATTGCTCCAGCGATTTTAACTTTATGGGTTCTGCCCTTTAGCCAGTTGGCAACCCATCTAGTGACATAAGGGTTTACTTTTAAGCTGTTTAGCTTATCTATGATGCCTGAGTGGGGTATTGTGTCGAAGGCCTTAGCCAAGTCCAGGTATGCTGTATGGACTGCTTTGCCCTCATCAATGGCTCTAGTGACTGTTTCAAAAGTCAACCAGGTTTAAAAGGCAGGATCTGCCCTTTACAAAGCCGAACTGGGTGGGGTCAAGTGTCTGTAGGTCCCCTATGTCTCTGTTTATGAGTTCCACAATGATTCTTTCCATAGCTTTGCAGACCAGGCTAGTTAAGCTTATGGGGCGGTAGTTTCCAGGGTCTGTAGAGGCACCCCCCTTGTGGAGTGGGACCACTGTTGCTGTACGCCAGTGTTCAGGTACATATCCCGAAGTAAGGCTAAGGTTAAATAGCATTTTTGTGTGTGGGTTTAGCTCCTCTTGGAGTTCACGTAACACATACCCCGGGATACTGTCAGGTCCCATTGATGCTGTATTTTTTGCTTTGTTTAGGGCGGTTCTCACTTGGACATCTGAGATGACAGGGAGATTACATTCAGCTGGGATAAGTATTTCTTCTTTTGGGGGTGAAGGAGGGGAGAAATTTGCACTGAACCTGTCAGCCAGAATGTTGGCAATATCTGTGGGTTCAGTGTATTTTTTGTTGTTGTGAACCAACTCTGAGCATATCTGAGGGTTTCCGCCCAGGTTTCTAACATAGCTTAAGAAGGCTTTGTGGTTATCTTTAGTGTCCTTAGCGATTTTTCTCTCAAAGTTTGCCTTGGATGTTTTTATGAGAGAACGTAGTTTTCTGCTAATGTTGATCAGAGATGTCTTCCCTTCATGGGATTTCGCTCCGACGTGCAGTAGCTTCCTTCTTTTGTTATACAATTTGTTTATGGCTGAGGTCCACCAGACAGGACGCTTACATTTGGTGGAGAGGGACTTGGATTTGTTTGGGATTGCATGATCCATGCATTCTTGGAGATGTCCATAGAAAGCATTTGTGAAGGATTAGGCATTGTGGGATGTGGTATCCACTGGCACAGTGGGCTTAAAGGATACCATCTCAGTCTTAAGAAGAGTGAAGTCTGCTTTTGAGAAGTTTTTCACTGTGGTCTTTGTGCTGGGGTGGAGGTGGGATATGTATATCCAGGGTGATTAGTTTGTGGTCAGATCTCACTAGTGAGGGGTATACTTCCGGTGTGGAGCATTTTGTCCCCATGTTTGTGATGATCAGGTCTAGTATATTATCTCCCCTAGTGGGAGAGGTGACTAGTTGTTCCAGCGCATTTGAATTTATGAATTCCAGGAACCTTTGGGCTAGGATATTAGGGCTAGAATAATGTACCCAATCTATGTTTGGGTAGTTGAAGTCTCCCAGTATGATGGTATTTTGTGATACATTCCTATCCTCCAATGTCTTCAGGAAGGCTGAGTGGGGTTCTTGAGATTGGGAGGGTGGTCTGTAACATGCTACCAGTTGTATAGCAGTTTTGCCTATGGTTAGTTGCACCTGTATGGTCTCTGATGCTTCATGTGTTGCTACTAACCTGGAGGTGTGGGTGTCCTTTATGAATATGGACACTCCCCCTCCCTTTGTGGTTCGGCCCGGGTTTTGGGGCCGAAAAGCATGATACGAGGTATAGCCTGGTAGCACTGGGGTGCTCAGGAGCCTTGAACCAGGTTTCAGTTACTGCACAGACGTCGATGTTCTCCATGCTGAGGAGTGCATCAAGTGCCTGCATCTGATGCACCCTTAATTATTTGAACAGACTGGACCCCCCCCCCACCAGTCTCTTATAGATTCTCCTTACATTTATTTTATATTTATTAGAACCTGGGCTGAGCTTGCATTTAAGCATTGACACAGTAAACAAATGTAAAATAAAGCCTAACTACCAGAGTGGCAGCAAAAAAAATATATTGTTATTAGGCAACAGGCACATTCCACTACTCCCACAATACCTTCTTGGGTAAATTTCTTATTTAATTAAGCAATTAAAAAAAGCATCACTAAACAATTGTTAATCTGTACTATTGCCTGTCTACACATGGGACAATATACAAGACTCTACCCTGCCCAAATTGGGACATTTATTATGGAAACATGACATGCTGCAGGACAAATCATACATACAGCCAATGCAATAGTCTGGACTTCACTTTTTTCCTCAAAATACAACCTCACTCTTGCACAATTTGAGCCGTTTACGGTCTTTCATATAACATTTAGTTGTTAAGCATACCATATGAAATACTTCTGTCATAGATCTCCAGAAATTAGCCATTTTTCGTATGTTTTAAGGGCACGCCTGCTTATATACAGACTTTCCTGGTTAAAGAGAGGAGCAGAAAACACAAGTGGCCCAAATAGGGGCGGTCTTGTGTAAACAGGGGCATGAGGTAACACGACACTAATGATACTACCTGCATATAAAACGAACAAGGAACACAATGCACCTTCTTCTATTTATGACTCTAAATCTAGAAGAGCTCCAACCAAAACATCTAATCAAGGAAACTGACCTCAGCTCAATCTGGATCAGTCTGTACCGTTATGTGGGGGCCGGGGACATATCACTTCAACCATCAACCTACCACGTGACCTTTTGAAGAAACACTAACCTTCCCTCACATCCGCACCTGCCGTGCAATGTAGAAAATTAGATACCAGCAGTCACAATTTCCAATATAACTTTTATTACACAGCACTGCGACGGCAGGATAGGGTTGCCACCTTTCTAAATGCACAAAGTGGGACATTTTTTTGTAGAAACGTCAGATTTTGCTGGGCAAAACATACCCGCGGCCAGTACAAAGAAAGAACTTCACTGTTTTACCTAAATAAAAGCTTATTATTGTATCGTTTTAGTTGCTTATTCTGTTTCTTATAACAATTAGGTGTTTCAGATACAAAATAACTGTTTCATGCAACTATTAAGGAAAACTTCGGAAAACTTTTGTGCTAAAATCTCAGGACATTTGCCAATTTTTCATTTTTTTTGCAGGACACAACTGCTCAAAGATGGACTGTCGCTCGCAAAGTGGGACAGGTGGTAACTCTACAGCAGGATACATGCCTTTTAAAACTTACCTTTAATCAAACGAATGACCTTCAATTCAAGTCATTCGCAGCAAAACCATTTTTATGCTTTCAGACACTTTTTAATGCCACTTCCTGCAAAAGTTCGCTTATCAGGATGAAAAAATAAATAATATTATACGTAATATCCCGTTTTACCATCTACTTGCAAGACAATTAATCACTGAAAGGTAAACAAATGAAACCGATTCAATAAACCCCACAACAGCTCATAACTACTTCCTAGAACAGAATCACAAAACACATGACTATCACGTGATGTGTCAGCCGCCGTTGTTGATATAGTGGCGGTAGTTTTTAATTTAGTGGTCTGTGGTTTTAAGGCTGCTGAGCTTATAATTTACATATGTGAACTATTTGCTGTTAAACGTTATTATTTAAATTATCGTAGATATGCTGCGACTATTACTGCAGTTGTTAGAGGGTAGCTTTGCTTGTAAATAATATTCAGGATAACAACACTTTCTGTCTGTTCTTTCTCAGCGAGACACGCTGCTGCAATTGTAGCAGTAGCCTAGGCTCTACACAAGTAGTTACCTTGGGTAAAGCAAACCAACATTGCTGCCATTGTTGATGTGCTTGTAGTAGCAAGGCAGCATCACTTTTTATCATACTACTAAGAGGTATTATCTAAGTTGTGGTTCCTTCTTATTAAAATTGGAATTTTGTGAAGAGAAACCAGGAGTGTATGAGCTAAGGAATAGTTTTACAGTGTTTAACAAGAAACCGTACTTTGAGAGCTGTGGATAATAATTCTGATTCCATGAAGAGATATTGTTATTTACAATACATATGTGTTGCTTTCAAGTTCAATCATACATATATTTTCACTTTGGGGGGGGGGCAAAGGAAGAGTTTATTTTATGTTAAGATCCCATGGAAGCATTTTCTGTTTAACTTATTTGTTTCTGTTCATTTACAAAGTAGCCTTTTATTTGTTTTTCTTCAAACTTGCTCCTATTTGGTGTTGTGTAGTACTAGCATTCAGCAGACATAAAACAGTGACCAACCACACTGCAGTGACACACACACACAGCGCAATTCAGGGATGTCCCTGATTTTGACTCAGATTTTTGATCTTTCCCAGTTTCCCTCTTAATCCCTCCTAAAACTGGTGCCTTTTGTAGAAATGAAGGTGAATTATACTTACCAAATAATGACAATAATAAGAGTTATTGACTTCTTTTACTTTAGAAAATGCACACCAGTACACTTTCTTTTATCAGTGTCTCAGGTTAATAGTGCTAATATTTTAAAATTGTCCCTGATTATTTCTGGATCCGTCCCTGAATCTGTTGAGATTTGTCCCTAACTCATTGAGAGCTATGCACTTATGAACGATTTGGAGGCTTGACAATTAACTTCTTGGCATGACTTTGGTTTGCGGGAGGAAACCAGAAACATATACTCATAACTATAAGTCACATACCACTTTTTTAATTTAAAATCTGAGATGGAGATGCATGCTTTTTTTAGAGTGGTGAGCATTTCTTGTGGCACATGTTCAGTTAATTTGCAGTGCTGTTGCACTTTGCTACTATTTATTTTTGTTTTATTTATGTTTCTAACCAAAGTAAGTGGACTGATCCAAAGTGGAGCTGTTTCAGCCACAGCATCGAAATTACAACAGAATTAAAGAAAAGAAGTTCAATATCAACATAGTGGGATAGCAGGAATGGCACACATATTTGTGAGATCAAATTACCAATTTGAAAATAATTTGAAGATACAATCAAGAACAAAGGTTTGAACTAGTAGTCTGTACATACATACTTGTATATTTGCAAAAGGGATAAAAGCCTAATTGTTGATATTATATAGACATTTGTAAGATGTAGTGTGTAGTGCACAGTATTTGGAGTGATATGAGAGGTTGTAGGATTAGCAGGTTATAAGTAAATGACAATGGTTTTACTAAGCAGTGTTATAAGAAATTAGAAGGTGAGGCTGAGTATGGTTAGAAAGTATGATTAGTTGAATTTTGAATGAGTTTATGTTAGTGTTTGATGGCTGAAGCAGGCATATAATGCTCTTTTTCTAGAAAGGGTAGTAGTTTTTTTCTGAATTTGTTGTAAATGGACATGTTATGTATTTCTATAGTGAAGTGAGTCCCACAGTATTGTTGCTAGAATAGAAAAGGTGCTATCTGTATTTGACAGAGAGTTTGCAGGTCTTACAAATATAGTGGCACCTTTGTTGACTTAGGGGAGGAATGGAGTCACTGTAAAGGGTTTTATGTACAAGGCATAGAGGTAGTAGATTACACAGACAGCATGACATAACAAACTGTGTGGTGTAAGTAGGATAAGACAAGAAGCTGGTAAACTACCAGGTTTTGTTATTAAATAGCATTATGTAATATAATTAAATAATGGCAACAGACATTATATTTACAGGCATTTTGCTCTTCAGAAAACATGTAAGATGTCATTCTATCAGCTTTCCAAGTAAATAATTCCATGACTTAAAATAAGTCCCTGTCTTTGGGTTCTTTCCCCTGATTATTTTTAGCTTTGTCAGTTACTCATGAGGTAATCAGTAGCTTAGCTTTAAGCTTGGTAAGTGAGATCTGCTCCAGTACATTGATGCACAGCTATACAGTCTAGTGTGGCAATACACAAATGTGTGGATTATATTGAGATTTGCTAACAAGTGATGTGGATTCCTGAGTAACTAAATTTATAAGCTAGGCTTTCATAAATCCTGCTATAACTAATATCCTAACATAATCCTGTCCGCTTCACCAAGGATGGCCTGCATCTGCCCCTATAGGGTTTTGATTATTGGCAAAGACAATGTCGACTCCCATAGTGCCTTTTTAGGCAATGCCAACGTGATAAAACTACCAACATAACAAAACAAAGGAAAACATGAAGGTGTTACTGATCAATACTAAAAGCCTAAGCAAAAAAACTCCACTTCCAACAAGCCCTTCTCACCCTGGGGGGGGGGGGTATTGATGTCTGTGAAGTAACTAAGACATGGTTTAAAATGGTGGACAGCACTCTGGCTGCGCAGGGCTATAACACTTTGCACACATTTGGACCAGCTACTGTACAAGAAGGGAAAAAGTTGGAGTTGTATCAGTCTTGATCCAGAAGGACTCACATTAAGGCTGGTAAAGTAGCATGATGCACTAGAGCTTCTTAATATCCAAATAACCACCAGAAAGTCCTATACCATATATAAGCTAGCTATAAAACTCCCTGTATGACCCAAGAAAGTCACAACGTGTATCTACAGGGACTAGAATCATAAATAATCAATAATAAAATGAATACCGTTTTACCAAGGGGATCTAAACTATCCACTTTTAGACCCGGAAACCTACACCACCGCTAGTGAACAAACACAGAGATTCCTGGAATTTGTCAATACAAATGCCCTGGAACAATTAGTCAGACTACCCACTAAGGGGGGGGGGGTTAACATCTTAGATCTTGTCCTTCCTAATATAGGGGCATCTTGCAAAATCCCTTGCATATCTTCATCACTTTTTAGGTCTGATCATAAAGCCATCTCTAAATAAATTTGAAACCAGATATCCCTTTGACTCAAGGTACCTTTAGAAATTTCTGTAAGACAAACTGAGTGATAATTGGCAAGCTTCAAATCCCCACCAAACCCAGTTAACTCCACTGAATATGAACAAGCATATACTACCACATTATACCAACATATAAACAGTTGCATAAATGCAGCTGTACATTGTAGGAACAAGTGCAGGGCAAACCCCAGAAACAAAATCACATGGTGGAACCATAATATAAACAAACTTTACAATAAAAGAAAGACTGAGAATTTTAACCAAAAGTAAGAAAATAATTCTCAGAATGATAGAGCCCTCATCACTGAAATAAACAAGTCAGGAGCTTAATAAAATCCACCAAAGCCAATTCTGAAGGTAAAGTAAGTAACTACCTGGGTCAAAGACAATCACAAGGCCTTTTTAGTTATGTCTGTAATCTCAAAAGTACTTTGTAGCATTGCGCTGAGCTGATTGCAAACGATATTACCTACACTGAGCTTGAAGATATAGTGAACCTATTGGATGATAAATTTAGCTCTAACTTTACCCCTCTCACCCTCTGTCTGTCCCTCAAGATATACCTGAAACTGGAGGCCTCCAGCTATCACACACGACCAAGTCCTAGAAGTGTTATCAAAAGACAAAAACTAAAAATACTGCACTGATGGGTCCAGACAACATCCCTGGATGCATCTTAAATAGCATGAAACACGATCTTGCCAAACCCTAACAACACTGTTCCACCCCAACCTCCATACAGGTTTTGTACCAAGTAAATGAAGAACAGCTACAGTCATTCTCCTGCATAAGGGAGGACTTTCGACAGACCCAAGCAATTACAGACCCATAAGTATGACTATCCTGATATGGAAAGCCATGAACGACTTATCATAGAGCTAATCAATAAGGACATAGAAAACCTGCAAACACTTAACCTGTCCCGTCTCAGTTTGGATTCATCAAGGGCAGGTCATGCTTACTCAACCTGATGGACTTTTTTGAAAAGCTCACCAAAGCAATAGATGAAGGCAAATGGTACAGACTGCATACCTCAACCTGGCCAAAGCTTTTGACACAATCCTTCAATCAGGCATAGTAGAAAAGCTAAATAAACTGGGAATAAACCCCTCTGACACCAGCTGGATTGTCAACTGGCTCACAAGTAGTATGCAGGAAATCAAAACAGGGGAAGTTGCCTCCACAAAGTCACCAGTGGAAAACCACAGTTTTTTGTGCTGGGACTTCTCCTGTTTGGAGAAGTAAAAGCCAATACTAAAGAGCTCTGGCTGACTAAGTTTGCAGATGACTGCAAGCTAGGGGTAATCAATGAATCCACAAATGTCTTAGCCATCCTGCAGGTAGGTTTGTCCCAAATAAATAAATCAATGGTGCCAAAATCAGGGATTGAAACTAAATGCCAAAAATGCATTACTGTATACTTTGGGAAGTCATCTATCCTGGGGAACTACCACATTGATAACACACCCATGAGATTAACCCAGTTGTTCAGGATTTAGGAAATTATGCAGACAGTGACTTAACTTTCGACCAACATGAGTCCATTTTCATAAGAAAGTCCTTCTATATTGTACAGTTTATAAACAAAAGGATTGTATCTACATCTAGGGATGTCATTGCCCCCCTTTACTCAGCCCTCATTAGGCCAGTCATTAAGTACAATGCTCCCTTTGACGTGTTTCTGTTCAGACACACGCAACAACTGGAACGCCCACAGTGATACCTTACTAAAAGGATAGAAGGCCTACAAAAATATGTCCCATATGGACAGAATCAAAGCCTGTCACTATACTTGGTAATCCTGCAGACTGCTAAGGGTTGGAGGTTGGCATAATGGTTAAGGTGTTTACCTCATAGACAAGACAAGAGGTATAGGGTTTGATTCTCACCAAGGAAAATTGTCTAGGCTTAAAATGGCCCTGCCTAGTACTTACCTATGAACCTAAGAGGTGACATGTTTAGCATACAAGACATCCTCTGACCTAATACTGATGGATTTATTTATTGAGCTAAACCGCTTCTGCAACTTCAGCAGAACAGCTAGGAGGGACAGTTATATCCTGCAGAAGATACTACTGCTCTGGAACAAACCCCATCCACGTAAAACAAAGCTCATCCCTGTCCTTATTAAAGTTCATCTTGGATCTCTGGCTGGGAAACAGAAAATTTACCCCAGGACTGCCCTCCATACTACTAATGGACAGAGGCAGTTCCTAAATGTGTTATCCCATGCATGGGTCCACTGAAATTATCTATGGTATAATCCTAGTTATTCTCATTAGGGGGTGATATATAATTATCGACCATAGAATGGGTGAGGCCAATCTAACGCCAAATGGGATGGGTTAATTCAAGCACCAAAAGGGAGATTAGCTAGGCTTAAAATGGCCCACAAGGGCAACTAGCCTAGCACTTACTTATGAACCTATAATACATTAGTATTATACAATTGTTTACGTTTATTATACCGACTGTGATGATAGGCTGCCCCCACTAACACTGAATGGGACCATATGAATGTACCACTGCGACAGATATGACACCCATACAACAGGATGCTACCTACTGACATCAAGATGGCTTGTACTAATGTGGCTTGACTTCCACCACTGCCACCCAAGGGTGAAGTAATAGCAAGAATAATTTGCAAACTGCAACTTGGTCCCAAGAGCATAAAGGGAATATGTGCTTCTCTCCTGAGTATAGGCTTAACAAAAACATCAAACTGCACACAGGTCACTTATAGAGCTGAGTCTTTGACCAAGCCCTCCTAGGCTTCCTCTCTGACTGGTCTCTCTGTAAACAAATTTCTTCCAGTGCTCCTTTATCTATGGTAACAGCCTTTCAAATAAAATAATATTGTAAGACACACACACACACACACACACACACACACACACACACACACACACACACACACACACACACACCTCCCAGAGAAAGCCATCAGAAGTTTTCAGTTCCTGGCAGCCTTCTTCTTCTCCACATGCAGGTTCTTCCTCGACCCTGGAAAAGGCAGGGACTTAAATCAAGGCAAATATGAACTACACCAATTAATATTTCTTTCAATGGTAATACACCTAGCAATCTAATGGGAGATGTTTGCCATACAGTTTGTTAATCAACAGTGCAGATATTGAATACTGTCTTCTCAGAGAGAGGCACTGTTAGTGGTTTACACATTTAAATATGTGAATAGTTTCTGGAACAAAGAAGGGGCTCATAAACTTGAATATGTGATCCACAAACCTCAACATGAACAGTTTCTACAGGAAGAACAGGATCAAACTGGTTTGAGCAGCTGTAGTACCCCTAAACCATTTACTCTAAAACATATACCATAAACACATGCACTATCTAGTGACAGCTTTCCATATTGTAGCTAAAGTAATGTAACAAATGAATACATACTCATGATACTACATTGCCCTTTTGTCTAATAAGAGCTTCCTGAATAGCTGCAGTTTAAAAAACAAAGTTGGCTTACAATTGTTCACATTTCTTAGAACTTTTTATTTTTCTATAGTTTGCTCATGCAACATTAATATGTTATAAAATAATAGTTTATCAGGAAAAGTCTTGTGTCATTTTCCTGTACAATGAACATGTCAATAGACTACCAGGCCTTCATTGAAACCAGATCACATTGTTTTTCCTGGGATCTATTTAGGACCATTCTTGGAATTCCATACATAGAGATCCTCTACAAGTGAAAACTTCTCATCTTGATATATTTATAACAAATGTGGTTCAGAGTCAATTTTTTCCATATTTTTATTTTTAGATCTGCAAAAGCAAGACAAATATGGTGTTCAGCCTCATAAAATAAACATTTCTTGAGAAGACAAACCTATTGTTACCTGAGGTGTAAGTCTGTAGTTTAACAGGAACCAAAGTCTCTTTCATTTTCCATCCTCACTCTCTTAGGAATCTGTACTGCTATCTTTGACAGGCCATTTGAGGAAACATCAAATGAAACACGAGTTACATGGTGCAGTCCATTTCCCCTCATAAAAATTGCACATTCTCCACTCCTGAAATAAAACAATATTAGTATAAACTAGCATTTCTGAAACACCATATATACTAAAACTTTATTTGTTTTTTTAAATGTTTTTTAGGGACTTGCAAAGTTCATAGTATTTACAATTATCCACTTTAAATGAGTATATATTCAAACTAAAAACATTTTTCCAAGAAATGGTAAACATAGTCCACATGTAGTCTACATAATGGCTTTATGGGCCTTTTTAGTTCCATGGGTATTAAGGTGCATTTTTTTGTTTGTTTTATTTGTACATTTTTATGTGCCCCCCCCCCCACCAACCATCAGCTACCCATGATCTGGTGGATCATTCATCCCTCACAGGACAATCTCAGTCCATTCATTCCCCGTCAGGTGAGAGCCAATCATGAGCAGTCATTTGGGCAGCCATTAGGGTATTTTACAGATACAATATAAACCAGAGATGATCCCAGTAAAATAAAGGTCATGGGCAGGTACGATAAAATTACACAACTAAAGCCATAAATGACCACCATGGCTCAAGCTCAAATATAGAAATGATTTAATAGTATAAAAAACAAATACAAAAACATGTGAATGCTTTCAAAGCATATAGCAGCTTCATCCGACCATTTTATAGATACAGCCTTTCCTCACCCCATGGTGGTGATGTGGACTCTGCATCATCGCAGAGAGGCCACCTATGCCCCTGATATTTAGGCGTGTCCACTTCTTGACACACCTTCACAATGGCTACCATACCAGTTTGGACAGACCCTCCCTGATTCCCCCTCGGCCTGTTCTCTGTGGAGTGGTCCATGCCACTTCCTTATAACTTCATTTCACCACAGGGGGAAGAGCCATCACAAATCTTCTTCCCATGTAAGAATGCCAACAAAAATGCACATCTCTTGACTACCCCTCCCTGGGACTATCAGCCTCCTGATCAGCTAATCAGTCTCAGGTCATCTGGGTTGCAGTCAGGGATTTATTCCTCTGTGTCACAAAGTTGGATTAAGGTGCATTTGTTAGTGATTTAATATTTGCATTACAGCTGTCACACATCATTGCTCATTATAACACATCCTGGTCCATGCCAGTCAACATACATATGATCTGGCCTGTTTCATTTCAGATATTCCTGGATGTGTCTGATACAGTATTTTTAGTAATATCAAAAACACTTCAGAGAATGTACAGCTTGTTGTTTCTCACAGTAAATGCATATCCCTGACAATGAAGTCCAGTCTTTGAAAAGTCATTTATAGCAAGGGATCTTTCAACACATACTCGTGAATTTGTAACAAAACTGTGAATACCTTTTCTCTGTACATGTCAGAGTATAAGACATTAAGCCATTCACTTTCTTAGTGCTGTTGGGTATTTTATGATAACTTCCGCACTATAAGATGAAGTATCAGAGAACAGAATGAACTCCCTGTCATCTCAAACAATTCACAAGCACATCACTAGATTCATAGTAAGAGGGGTAAAATCCCCGAGTGCAAAGCAGATGATCCTGCACTGATTACTGGTGCAGATATTGGAGAAGCCAGGCTGGGTGGAACTGAATTGCTGGCAATGGCTCAGGCATTCTGGTGAGTGGAAAGCACCCCAATCCCCTGTATGACTGACACTCAACAGAGTCAGCATGCAGCAGCACTGGACAAATTTGCATAATCACTGAGCTGTATATGCATTGTAGCTGATATTTAAACTATGCATGGAAGCATGCACATATTGCAGGAGTGATGATACAATAGGGCTAGAAGAAAGCTAACCATTCTCTAAGGCTGCCTGGATGACAGCCCCTCCTCTGCTTGGTTCTTGTTTTATCACTTGTCACCTATGGGTGTAGATGCTACAAGTAAAATTTTCATTGTAGAAGTAGGATTCCTCATGGGGTGATAGGTCTGTAGGTAACATTGCCAAGCCTATGACCTACTGGCATTCAAGGAACTGATTGCTATGACCTCATGTTGATATTTCCTAGTTCACATCTGTATACAAGATTATATTATATTATAATAAAACAGCAAACTGTGAAGACTTAGAATTATAAAAGTCTTGTTAAGATGTAAGTTCTTATCTTAACAATAATGAAAGCTTAATATCCATTCAGCATCAGTGTGCCTTTCTTTTAGTCCATTGAAGTTCTATTTTTTATATTATATTATATTATATTATATTATATTATATTATATTATATTATATTATATTAAAGTCTGACTGGGTAATATCCATTTTCAGTGGAGGCTTGGGGAGAAAAGCTCCACTTGTTTACATTGCATCATGCTTCCAGTTAAACACAGAGTAGTTACATTTCTATTTACATTTATACCCATACAGTAACTATATTTATACATTGTAAGATTTTACAGAGGTAGAAGTTAGTAAAGAAAAAGCTCATGTGCAATTTAGTGGAATGTACAGGAAGCCGTTATGTATAAAATGTGTTTTGTCATTTCAGTGACAGGTTGAGAGTATTCTGTTTAAGGAGAGTATTTGGAGAGTATTGTAGGGTGACCACAAAGTCTTAACCTGGTCATGAGCATGTGCAGGACCAGGATTGGTTAAGATGTTATTTAAGCCGTGGTTTAAAACTACTGAGTTTGTTGGAGAGTTTTATTTGCGTAGGGACCCTATTCCAGAGTTTAGCAATGTATTAGAGTCAGTCTCCTGCAATATTATTTGACTTTATTTATTTTATTTATTTTACATTTGTTGACCGGGCTAGTCTAACTGGATACATGTCCATTTTCAGTAGAGGCCCGGGGAGAAAAGCTCCAACACACACACACACACACACACACACACACACACACACACACACACACACACACACACACACACTATACTAATAAATGTTGCAACATATTTCTGAGAAGTAAGAATTTCTTACTAGAACAGAAGCCCCTTGCTGGACAGTAGGGTAGTAATAACTTATGTAGTGTAGGGCATTTTTCTCGATGAATGATTTTGTGTGCTGTAGTTAGTTGTGAATACATTAGATAGTTGTGCAGTTCAAGACAGTTTAATTGCTTCAAGTTATGAGAATGGTGGATCCTATGAGGGAGACTAGTGACAAATTTAACTATTTTATTTTAATAGGAAACAAGTTTCTTTCTTTGAGTATTGTTTAAGTTTGTTAGGATAGGAGCGGCATATAAAAGAGTTGTCAATATGAAGGTGGTGACTAGAGTTTTTCTTGCAGTATCTGTAAGGAAAACATTGATCCTATAAAGGGAGCCTAGTTTCTGGTGTGTAGATTTAATGGTGTGCAGTATATGCTGGTCATATCTGAGACTGTCATCTATTAAAATGAATACTGAATACAAACCAAGAACCAAAAACAGTCCGACACTTAAAAAACAGATTACACAAAGTGATGAGATTACACTTAAAAAAACACATGTTAATGACCAGACTAAGCGATTTCATCAAACACTTTGACTTCATCAGAATCTAAAAAAAAAAAAAATACACAAGCACCAACTTTTAAAATCCCTTTTTTTATCATGTGATATCCAACCAATAAAACACTTCTTCCAATTAACAATTCCACAAAAATTACACAATTAATTTTAGTTGAGTAAATATCCCAAAGACATTAAAAACATATCAGTACATGCCATAAAAATATAAAATACTCAAATGTGATAGGAAATAAGTCTCAAGGTACTAGCAATAGAAATACATCCATTAGATTCTTTGTGCGATCTATTAAAATGCCTAGAAGTTTACTGCGAGTTACAGTTTCAATGACACTATTATGTGTTGACTTTATGGTAAAAAAAATGCTTTTGATTTTGCCAACTTTTTGAGGTAGAAAGCATTAACTTAGTTTTCTTGGGGCTGAGTAGGAGGTTTAATTCTTTGAGCCAAATTTCTACAGAGGAGAAAGATTTTAGGGTAATGTCTTAGAGCTTATTTATTGTTGAGGATATTTGAAGGAAGTTAATGAGTCTGACTTCTGATAGTAAGAAAAAGCTCATTTCATAATTTTGAATATGGCATTACATATTCTTTTTGTTGTAGCATCCAGTTTCTAGTGAGGCTGCTGTAGCTGCAACTCACAAATAGATTTTAAAGTTGTAACTGACAGTGGCTTGACAGGCAACAGCCTCACCTTTATGAGGAAATATAGTAAGAGTGTGGGTTCTGTTATAGCAGGTGCTGAAATTTGTTTGCTACTACTGACAGTGCAGTGCAGCATAAGGGGGTCTGCCATCCTTTGGAGGACACATTAAACCTAAGTCCCATCTGCTCGAGTTTGTGGTAACTCATGTAGATATAAAAGATTCCAGTGCAGTTAATGAAAAGGGTAGGGAACCTTTATTACCATATATTTTATACATTATTTACATTACTTTTTATATACTGTTAATTAAAAATACAGATTTACAAACATTTTCACAGCCTTACATTTTGCCATTTTGCCATTTTGCTAAAACCAACTTTGTATACTTCTTAACACAATATCAATAAAAATCCACCAGCTTATTAAACAGCATTTCTTCACATTTACATTTACATACATTCCATACTGCATAAAGCAATATTCTGCGTAGCTTCTCTGTCAACTCCTTTTCCACATTCTCCTATATTTAATTTATTATCATATTTAAATCTATTCCTTTAAAATATTCATATTGATATTCTGTTTGAACATTGTTTTGCAAAACAGTTGAATTCTTCCACTGTTCCACACTTCATTAATGCATGTTCCAACATTTTATCTACTGTACACGTTACATAATCAGCCCCCTTCCTGTTTATAATTAATCTCCCCCAACAGACAATCTCTTCAAAAATAGCCTCTGCAAAAAGTTAACTGTTTCCCATATACTCCCCAACATTTTTACCTATCTCCAATTGCCCTTATTCCCCACAAAATCTTTTCCAGGGACTCACATAATAATCCTTCCATGATTTGTCATACCATTCTTTCCCTTTACTATTTCCTACATCTACTTGTACTTTCTACATCCTGAATTTATTTATGTACTTCTACATTTCATTACTTTTATACCTTATTTTACTTTTTAGTTTTCATCTGTTTTCAAATGTCTCCTTATTTTTTTCCATAACACTTCCTCAGCCATATATTTGTTCTTTTTTCCCTGTGTCCACAATCTAACATAAAACACACCACTAGATTTATCAAACCCAAACCTCCATTATCTTTTCATAATGCAAAATTCTCTTTTTATGAGGGTTCAGTCTTGATCACCTGATATACTAAACACAGCCTCTAATTCCTTCTCATTTGTCATAGGAAAGGCATATACCCCCTACATGCCCTAACTTCCCTAACACATACAAATGGATTGCATTCACATTTGTTTTATATAACATTTGAAAAGCTCTCTATGTACTTGTACTGTACTCCTTAATTATATCACTTCTCTCCATGCTTATCAACAACCACTGTCTTTCCAAACTAACCATAACACTTCCTGCACTGAAAAATATACCCCTCTAATTTTAACTGCATCTCTAAACCCCTCCCTGTTATTTAACTTTAATCTTACTCTTTCTAACTTTCCTTCCACTTTTACTAGTTATTATCTCATCCACATTTTATTTCCAATGAATATTATAAGGTCATTAGCATAAGGCATGAATAATGGTATTATAACTCCTCCCCTTATCTCCTTTATTTCCCTCATTTAGTCCATACTTATCTATGTTTGCCACCTGTACTGTTTTTACACAGGACATTTGTGTCCTGTGGAAAAAACATGACAAATGACAAATAACCTGAGATTTTAAGACAACAAATATTTCCTAACTTTATAGTAATCGTTGCATAAAAGACTTAGCTTGTGTTTGAAATACCTGCTTATTACATGAAGCAGCACAAGCAGATGTAATTCCAATTTGACAGTGAGCTTTTATTTTGGCAAACAGTGAAGCCAGTCCTTTGATCTGGTGGTGGGTTTATCCTGCAAATTCTTGGCCATTTGAAAAAGTGGCACCACTACAATAATACCATTCATTACAGAGAATAAACCGCACCCTACTCATTGGACATCCCCATTTTACTCCTTTTTGAACATCTGCCTTATCACTCTCACACTTATACGCCATTACCTCATTTCTTATAATCTTATACATAGACTTTAAGGGATTACTTATTTTTTTCACCAGTATCATAACATCTAAAAATCTGCCATATACTAACATGTTATATACTATCAAATGTTTTGGCTATATCCCCCAGAACCACCTTTCTATTTTTCTTCTATCTTACAATGTTGTCACATACTTCAGAAATACTAACATATCTTTGCCTTCATTTTATTCAGTATATCTTTTCATACAGTACTCCACTCAGCAATTTACTGAATCTTTCCTTTAAAATTTTCATCAATATTTTGTAATCTACATCTTCTAATGTAATTGTCTCCCAATTTGTAATTTCTTCACTTTCTCCTATCTTATATGCAAACATCATAAAAATATTCACTTATCTGATGTTATATCTTCCTCTAACCACTTATTCATCATTCTGAGAAATACTGCTTTTTCTTCACTTATCTCTTTATAAAATACATATCCCAAGCCATCTGCTCCTGGAATACTTTCATTGTGCACTTCTTTTAACACTTCTTCCATTTTTACATATTTTTATAACTATTTTACCCCTTTATCTGTTTACATCTTTAGCTTCCACTCTTTTCTCTGTTTACTCTTTTCATATATATTCTTAAATTTTTGCACAACTATTTTCATTATTCCTTTTTGTGTATACCGCATTTTACCATTTCTATCTTTTAGAGCACTTAACTTTCTTTCTTTGTATTTAATGATTATACTCTGTTGTTCTACCTATGAAAGCACACCCTAGTCTCCTCCTTTCTCATTTCCACAGTTTTTTTTACTCTAATTTAACTTCTCTTCCCATTCTACCTTCTCTTTGTGTATTTAATATTTACTGTGTATGTTGCATTTTGAACCACTTGTGTAACTTGCCTTATAGTTTGAATGTTGATAGTAGTTTTTTTTAGTTTTAGTTTTTTTAGTTGTGGTTCTGATAGCTTGCTTGTAAAATATTTTTTATTATTAATCACTATGCATGCATCCCTTTGAAAATGCCAGTCTTGTTGTCTTCTGTCTATTGTATTCTCTGAGGATGAACCTGAGGATGGTCTTTTTGGATCAGTTAAGTATTCTACCCCAGTTAACAAATGAGAATAAATAAATAAATAAACACATAAATAAACATTTCCACAAAAATATCACTTCTTCATTTTCTTTTCTAAAAATATCTGTCTGTAAATCATATTTACTATTTTCTTGTTTTTCTCATCTCTCTCTCATCTTTCCTTCTCAAAAACAATTCATTCCTTCTTCCTAATACATTTCATACTTGGTTTACCTTCATATGTCTGATAGCCAAATCGTAGAAACTTCTGCCGCCAACTGCAAATCGCGAATTCCCAAAATTGCGAAAACCAAAGTGCCGAATTACAAAATCTCGCTCCCTTTTTGACCCATAGTAGCACTTGTTTTAGCGGTGGAGTCATTGGAAATGTCAAAATTCGATTTTCTTTTGATGTTTAGGGAAGCCGGTGAGATATAATCCACGTAAACAGTTCGTGTTTGTGCACATTCGAAGAATATGCCTTCAAGCATATGAAGGTAAACCTTCATACTCCTATAGTCTTATACTTTTTGTTACTTCCTTAAATTTGTGCTTCTACCATTAAATAAGTTTTTTTATACATCTTATTAAATAATCTGTTTTATATGTACATCTCCTCATACATTACCGACCATACTATATTTCATACAAATGTCACATAGTTTTATGATCAAAGTATAACATCTCTCTCTTGCTGTCTTTTCTATCTACTCTGCCTTAGCAGCATAACCTGTCAGCTTTTTCAAACTCTTGCCTTCCACTATCATATCATTATCACCTGTTATTGCCCATAGATCCTGATGGACTGTAAATTATGCCATCTTTATTACACCTTGGACTTCATGAAACCTTTCTAATAATAACACACAATCAAATTCTGTTGTAATATTCCCTCCCACATATGCATATTTTTTCTTCCTTACTTGTAACCCCCTGAACTTTATCACCTCCTTATATACCTTAACATGCTGAGTTATCTTCCAGGTCATTTTTTTAATAGTTACAATTAAAATCTTCTATAAGTATACTATCCATAGTAATTATCACCACTTTCTTTATTTCTTCAAACATTTTACTCTCTGTTCTCCTGCTACAAATGCATGTATAATAACAATCTCTCTGAGTAACGTGTTATTTAACCTTATGCCACATACCACAATTCTACCGGGAATTCCCAATATTACATGTAATAATATTATATTTTCATTTTCATCATAACTGTTTACCTTGTAACTTTATACAGCACACAAAATATGTTCACATTAGCTCACAATGACTAGAAAACAAATTGCCACCTTCTTAAAAGTCTATGAAAAGTTTACACCGGTCATTAATTCATATAGGCAGGAGATTCTTCTTTTTATTCAAATGGTGCATTCTACACCCAGTTTCAAGAAGGATTATATTACTTGCTGGAAGTTGATAGGAGTGTTCAGGAGCAAATTATCACTGGCAGTTATTTATTCTGGACCATCTCTTATGGCAAGCTTCCCCCATTAAATTTAGCAAAACAGCTTAGATTCTTTCACTTCCTGCTGCACCAGCATTTTGATTAGTAATATCCTGTCTCGGCAAGGTTACTTAGCTCTTTAAGATGTTCTAGTCCACTTAAGGCAACAGAATTTTCACAGGGTAGACTCCACAAGCAGATTCACTGTGCTGGATCTTGAGTGGTATCTCAGATTTGAGGTCTTCACTTTTGTGGTATTGCATTTGGGAGCCCAAGAAAGGGCTTTTTGTGTTAGTGGAAAATATCCGGTTGAACAATTTTTGTAGAAAAGATCACTGTACTATACTCAGTACTACGTCAAGGCACATTCTGTCTGTACTCCCTCCATTTCCTCTTTTTTGCATGGTATTTGTAAAAGCAAGGAGACAAGGGACTTATTAGATAAGCTCTTACTTAACTGGTCACCTTCTCTCGTACATAATGATCTCATCCCTTTAACACCTCTATTAACACCTCTATTCCAATCTGTGGACAGTCTGTCCCTTGTGTATATAAAATCATTGTTATATTTTCTGTCCCATACTCACTCATTCATGTTCACCATCATTTTCTTCAATTTATAATATTGTGCTGCAGCATCTAAAATCTCTGCATATTGTATATATTGCCTATACTGCTCATTCTATTTACTATCACTGTTTCATTATGATGTTTGATTATTGTAATTCTTATTGTTTTATATCACCACATTTTCAATGTATGATTATTATGTAGTAAACATTGTGATTGTCTTAAATTTTCTGCTGGGCTGAGTCTGAAATTAGTCAGGATTGCTCAGTGTTCTAACACAATAAACAAATTCAGTAAATATATAAATAATAGCCTCAAAGTGTCTGAGGCATCTGGTGCTTAGTGATAGAGTAGTTCCAAGGCATCTGGTGCTTAGCGATAGAATGGTTCCAAAAGGAATTTTGTTGGCTACCTTTCACAGAGGATCTACTGAGTCAACAAGGAAGAAAGATCCTGCAGCCTATTCTTCACATTGTACATGTGACACTACAGCTGCTGAAGCTGTAATCCATTTTATGCAATTGTTTTAATAAGAAGTGGTAGGAAGTTTCAGTAATACATAACTGTTTCTAGCAGCTAGCTAATAATGTTCTTCTCTAGACAAAAAGAAAAGCAGAAATATGGACTATTGCAAATTAGAGAACACCTAATTAATACCCCTAAAAATCAGTCAGCACAGTGTATTATGTAAAAAATGAGAAAATAAGAAATGAAAAATAGAAACATTTGACCAGCATGTAGGCACATAGAAAAGAAGAAGGGGAGATGCTGACTCCATCCAGCAACTGTAACCTTTCTCTCTGTCAGGCATAATGGAAAACTTGTAGAAAATGAAATTGATGCCAAGTACTTTTAAGAAGCAAGCATAAGGAAAATCATGCGGAACAATCTAACCAATTTCAGAGCCCACAAGGAGGAAGAGTGGATATTCACCAGCAGCTCATCAGTACTATGACAAGAAATGGGGAAAACAGAGGACAGGATGGTTGATCTTTAAGTTCAAGATTAATACAAACTATGGTTAAGAATGATACCCGAGTATGAGTGAAATAATAAGACCACATGGAGTTTGTGACAATGTGAGGTATTGGTAGCTATTCCAGGAGAAGTAGGGCAGTGGATGTGGAACATATGCCAGCACAACTAGCTGGAATTTTGTAAAGAATTATATGTCATTTGCATACAAACTGAATTTTACAGTTGCTTGTGTTGAAAGATGTATTTGTAAAGCTGCTTCTGTTAAAAATGTACCAAGAGTGGGTTCTGACTGTATTATAACTGATTAAATGTATATGTTTCAACAGAGGATACCGGAAGAGAAGAAGTTAATCTCAGTCCAGCTAACTTTGAAAAATAGTAAGAAATTAAATTACTTAATTTAGGCCATAAAGATTGTATCTTACAGTTCTAATTGCAGTCAAAGACCAAATGTTTGTATCAGAGAATGGTTTATTAGCTCCTCTAGGAAGAGTGGAAGTGTTTTATGGTTTTATAGCTTCTAGATAGTATAACACATTTTAGTAAAGCTGTGTCTGTGTGTATGGTAACACATATGTGTGAAATCCTGGCAGCTAATAGCTAAGGGGGTAGTATGGGAACCAGAAGTCATATGACCAAATGTGTGTGATGTCATTCTGTAAGCCAGCTCTGTAATGATATTTTAATACTAGATGAGACTAAAGTCTCAAGGCATTCTGATTTTGGAACCTGACAAAGAAGGATAACTCACCTACTTCATTGCGTCTTGCTCTAGTAAGCGACCAGGGAATAGTTATTTGTTAGATCAGTCAGGAAAATATACAGGGATTAGTTAAGTACTGTTTTTCTGTATCTGTATGAATTTATTCATCTGTGTTATTTTAATATTTCCTGTGACTCAAACTCTGGTGTTTTTGTAGCAAGATATTTAGTTTTTTCATGTTCTTTTATTATTTATTATTCAATGTATTTAAACTTTTCATTGTGGCTGGTCCTTTAGAGAATAGTTTAACCCTTGAGAGTACTCACATCTATTTGGTGACTCTGTGGCCTCTCTTGGAAGCCTTACTGTTTTGGCCAAACACTATAATTTGTATTAATATTAATTTCACTCAATATAATTGGGTACCCTTGTAACAGCCTTAGAGTAGCTGGCTTTGGATTATCTGGTGGTAGGGTATCTATCTTATAGTCTGGGTAGAAGGGGGACATAGCTAGTAAATATATGCCAGCCTTTCCCAGGTGTGTGTGTCTGCAAATTAAATCTCAAAGAGTGCATGTGTCAGCTGCTGGGAGCAAGCATACGACACACTGGTTTCACAGACAGAGTGGTGGAGGACTTAGCTTGAACTCTTAGCTGAGGACTCAACTCTACAGCTGTGCCAGTGGGGAGTCTTATTTGGGGATCTGGAGAGAGAGAGAGAGAGGAAAACCAGCCCCCAGAATGTGTGTTCCCTGTGTGCCCTTAAGGGAAATTGTGCTTGATGTCGAGAACTGCATTTGGAAAAACTGGGTGTATCCATTTTTGTTCCAAGTGAATGTCCCTCTGCAGTGCCAGTGGTGAAGATTCAGGCTCCTTGATGACTGGCCCAGAGGGAAGGGGTGTCATAATGTTTATAAGAGTATTTTTGTGCAATGGATTGCAATGGCTAAAAAGAAAGAATCTGATCAGAATACCCACAGGGGATTTTTTTCCCTTGGAAGCCTGGCATGCAATTAAACTATGCACCTGTAACAGAGTAATATTTAACTTCCAGACAACAATGAAAATATATTAACTCTCTTATAGCAGGTATGTAAAATGTTAGAGTAGAAGACAGTAGAGTAAAAATGGAAAAAGAAGAAGGTCAATTTGTGCCCATATTCAGGATCTGCTGAAGAAAATTGAGTTAAATTTCATCTGCTGTTGCCACTGGCTCTGATGTTGCTTTTGCCAGCTGATGCCAGCACTTTTTACAGCTACAGGATATGATCCAGTATGGCTCCCCATCAGAACTTCAAGTCTTCAGAAAGTCAAACTTCATGTGATCAACTTTCTGAAAACTCATAGAGATTCCTTTGGAGGAACCAGAAGACCCATCTAAGCCATGTGTGCCATTCCAACAAAAATATAGCTGAGAGATAAAACTCTTCCTTGTCTCACTGAATACTTGCTCCAGGACACACATATTTTGAAGCACCCTTAGAGAACTGTAGACAGGCAATTGTTGTTTGTGTTGGCTTTATGGACACTGAATAAACTACTCAGTGTCACCCATTAATAAAGAAAAATCTTGAGGTTGCACAGCACTATAAGGAACATTCTCTTTTCTCCATTTTCTTTGCTAACACACACACACACACACACACACACACACACACACACACACACACACACACACACACACACACACACACAGCTATACGCACACAGATACACACATACTTACACACACATATGTACGCATGCACACTGTTGTATAGAATATGAGGTGCATGAAGACAAAAGTGGAGAGACATGGGATGAGCTGGCATAGTGTTCCACTGTGTTCTTTGTGGTGGAGATCAGACACGGCAGTTTGTGGGCATGGTGGGAAAATAAAAGCAGGAAGAAAAAAATAAGAAAACTATCCTGAGATGTTGATTTCAAATATGATTGGTGGATGGATTACTTTTTGCTATTTCAAACCAGTGCCTATACATATGATGACCTACTTATAACTGGAAGCTATTAGCTTATTAAGCATGAAGAACTGAATACATTGTTAAATTGAACCCACTATGAGTACTAGACCAGCACTGGACTGAACATAATAAAAATGTTGTGTTTACTATAAGTAGATTGTCCTCACCTGATGTGCAGTAAAAAGGAGGGTTGTATTACAAAACATGTAAGCACTATGAGAAGTTATGTGCCGTTAGCTGGTCTCCCTTAAAAGAAGTTGAGTGATTATTAATATAGGCAATGTTGTGCACAATGTGAGATAAGGTGAAGAGCAGCATTTTGTCAATGAACTTTGCTGATACCAGGGGGACACCAGATTACAAGATTATACTGTCTGTAACAAATTAATGAAGAAGCTGTGTGCTAGGGTGAGTTGTAGGCCATGCAGTTTCATAAAGTTTTTAAAGGGTGTTATAGTCATAAATAAATAACATTAAGAATTTACCTTATATGCCTTCAGTCAGGAACTCTTCAGGATGTGCAAACAGAAATTTTATTCTTACAGCGCTGGGAGACAATCTTCTTAGCAGTTGTTAAATCCACACACTACAGCTTTTATACATTTTTCTTATCAAGCCTGGTCATGCACTTTCATTAGGTTACAATGACTCTGGCTAGTAGAAAACTTTGCAAATGTCCTCATCCCTTGTGATTTTTGTCTCGAACTTCACGTGAACAGCTTTTTATACATGATCCACCTGCTTTCAAGGGGTCCTGTTTTTGACCTTGGATGTTTCAAACCTTCCCTAGCAACAACGCACTCCTAGTCTGGAGGAGTCAGGCTAACAAATTCCTTTTGTAGTAATTTACATACCTCGACTTCATGCAACACGTACTTTTTCCTTATTACATAGTAAAAGAATACAGTTAGGACACAGTAATAACTTTAGCTTATAAAGCTGTATTTTTTCCAGCTCTGCATACAAATTATATTTGCTTTTTAACAATCATATTATAGCATCATTAATTAACTGTAGGTTAATATATATTTTAATAAGCTGATCTTGTCCCATAACAATTTCCTCCCTCTGACACTATTTGTGTCATACCATATATGTAATTATATTTTTATTTTTTTTAACTTGATAAAATACACCTCTGCATCATAAAAGTCATTTTTTGTCATACTAGAATTGTCATTGATTGGTATATGGAGTGGCATTTTATGTGCAGGTGAGGTTAAACATTTTGTAATCACAGCCTTTAGAATAGAAAATACCAAAATGATCACAAATATAATAAAAAGTACAATGACAATACCTTGGATTATGCTAGTTTTCAGGTTACCAAAAATACTGCCCAACCATCCAAAGTGTCCATTGTTTTGATGTGCTGTCCAAATCTTTGGCCCTTTGTTCCATGAAATTTGCCAGTTTTTCCTGTTTATCACGATAGTCACTAATATATGAACAGCAACGTCTCCCTATGACGGCACATGACCCCCCCCCTTTTGCAGCAAGCATTATATCAAGTGCCATTCGATTTTGCAACACCACTGTTCATATTTCAGTCATTTCTTGATTTGCCATTCTGATTTGATGTGAAGTTTTGTTGGCCACCTCCTGTAGAATTTGAGCAAGCATGGTGATTTCAAGCATTGTCCTTTGCACTCCATACCCAGGATTAAAAATTGAAAATACTTGCTCTGCCCAGTGGATTGCTCGCTTATTTATTTGTCTACCTGCTGGTGGGTGTTTGAAGTGTTGAACAGCAGGAGTAATATAGCCTACAAAGCAACATCTAGACCAGTTTGTAGGCAACCAGGGGTAGGCAGGATCATCAGAGATGTAGTAATGGTCACTTATTATGCCCATGTCACTCCCCGAGTCATAGCTTTTTAAGTGCAAAGAGTCTAACACACTTTCATGCCTGGTGTCATTGCATTTGCTTTTCCCTACTGGTACAGTCCCATTTCTGGCATAACATGTGTCTCCATGTTGTGCGGTCGCAAGTTGAAGAGACACAACCTTTGAAAAATTAGTTACATTATGCCAGGTTAAGCTGATGTCATTAAGGTACTTTTTAAATGACACCTGTGATGCAGGGATGGGAATCATAGGAATCCCTGCCTTAGAATAATGAGGTATATGTGAACATATCCAGCAGTTTGTTTTGTTTAGATTTTTGGCATATTGCCGAAGGACCAGCAAGAAACTCTTTTCTCTTGACCAATTTATAGAAGGAAACAGCAGCAGAAACAAAGCAAAAGTACCTGTTGTCACTGGAATCATCATGGACTGCTACTGAAATTGACTTTCTCACTGGGCAGATAATTTATCTGTCACACAGTGATCTCCCTTTGTTGGTCATGATGATTTGTGTGGGGTCCCCAAACAGTAGGTCTTTTTGCAATGAGGCAAATGGATCCACATTCTTAGTTCTGCACAGCAAACTGCAGCCAAAGTGATTAGCAGGACCTGAAAAGGACCCTTCAACCTCGGGCTGAGGCATTTTTTTTTCTGGAAAATATTTACGTACACCCCATCACCCGGTTGTAGTTGATGACAAGGCTGGTCAGGAGGCTTTGGTAACACTGTTCTTACTGTTTGATGATATCACTGCAAAACAGTAAGGAGTTTCCTACAATAAGAAATCATAGCATCATCTGACAAAGTTAAATTAGCATTTTTTACTGGAGGGGTAGCTGAAAGGGCCATGGGTCTCCCCATTAATATTTTATATGGACTCAATTTTCTGGTGGCATTTAATGAGGCCACCTGAAAATTGAGTCCATATAAAATATTAATGGGGAGACCCAATTTTCTGGTGGCATTTAACGAGGCCCTCATACTCATTAATGCTAAGGGGGAGGGCTTCGGGCCACTTTAAGTGGGTTTCAGGACAAATCTTTTAAATTTTATTTTTAAAAGTCCTGTTTACCCTTTTCATTAATTCAGATGACTGGGGATGGTTGGGACAGTGAAGATTCAACTTAGTATTAAAAATTTTACATAGTTCTTTAAACAATGCATTATTAAAATGTGTTCCCTGGTCACTGTTGACAATGCTTGGTATACCAAATCTCGGTATATAATTATTTAAAACATTTTTTACCACTGTGACTGCATCAGCTTTGTGACATGGGCAAGCTTCCACCCATGCTGAGAACAAACACACTACCACCAAAATAAATTGCAAATTATTAGTCTTCGGCATCTGGATGAAATACAGCTGCATGTTAACAAAAGGTCCCCAATGGTGGAGGTAAACATGCAGTTTCACTGTTGGCATGTTTACTTACATTATATTCCAAACATACTGAAGTATCAAAGAGGAGACATGAGGGGCATACCAACTTCAAGTAATTTGATTAAATAATGCTGTCTTACCTTTATGGGCCGGTAAATGATACGCCCTTACAAGGTAAGGTAGCAAAGAGGCAGGCGCCACCAGTTGGCTGTCTGGATGTCGCCATATGCCGTCAAAGGATTTTTTTACATCCATCCTTGAGCCACCTCAGAACTTCTCCCTGTGATGCTTCAGCTTGAAAGGCTGACAACTTTTTAAAATCAAACACATTATTACTTTTGTAGTTTGTTATCGTTAACATACACAGATTTTTGCAACAATCTACCACTGCTTGTTTAGCAGCTTGGTCTGATAAATTGTTGCCCTTTGTTATAACATCCTAGCCGTTTTGGTGGGCAAAACATTTGATTACAGACAGACTCTTCGGTAGCAAAAGGGCATCTAACAATGATTTTATGTACCCTGAATTTTTAATTTGATTTTCTGAAGAGGTCAAAAACCCTCTCTTGTTCCAAAGTTGCCCAAAATCATGTACCACCCCAAAAGCATAACAGCTGTCTGTAAAAATATTGGCCACCTTGTCTTTAGCTAACTCACAGGCTTTTTGCAAAGCCACTAGGTCAGCTGTTTGAGCAGAGTGAACACCCTCTAATCTTTGTTGCAACAGTCTCTCTGAAGAGAGACAAAGTACATCTTTTATACATTTTTCTTATCAAACCTGGTCATGCACTTTCATAACATTACAATGACTCTGGCTAACAGGAAATTTTGCAAATGTCCTCATCCCTTGTGATTTTTGCCTCAGACTTCACATGGACACCTTTTTATACATGATCCACCTGCTTTCAAGGGGTCCTGTTTTTGACCTTGGATGTTTCAAACCTTCCCTAGCAACAACACACTCCTAGTCTGGAGGAGTAAGGCTGACAATTTCCTTTTGTAGTAACTTACATACCTCGACTGCACTGTAAGGCAAATAACAGGGATATGTCCTCGTCCCCAATGTAGTGCGACCCTGGAGTTAGTATATATAGTTAGGGGGTGAAGCCCCCCACCTAGTTTGGTTATAAAGAACAATATAACACAAAAAGTACAGAATTTAAACCAAATTAAGGGGGCGACTTTGCCCACCACACCCCCCAGTGTGGGGGCTTTGCCCTCCACACTACCTCTAACTATATATACTAACTCCGATAATAAAAACAACTGAATTGAGAAACTGAAAGGCATTGAGGTGTTTCTGGGCACTAATATACATGAAAAAGTAACTCTGGGAGAAGACAAATACACAGAAGGGTGACACCATCATTTAAAGGGAATCACTTAGACTTGGACTGTTCCATGTCAAGTTTTTTCTTTATATTTTCTGAATCTTTACCCTTCCCTTCCACCTTTGTTGAACCAAATGTAGATTTTCTTGTTCTGTTTTTTAATTTCTTTTAATGGTGAATTTGTATTTCTTAGCTTTTTTATTATTAATGTTTTTATTTTTTATTATAGTAGGTGATGTATATTTTCATAAATCATATTTTATTTTCATAAATCATATTTTATGTGGTCTTATTACATTTGGCACATAAAACCAACATCAAAAAAGGTTTGTGTCATGCAATTCTTCAGGGAAAAAAAAACACTGGCAATGGAAACCATTAAGGAACATTAACAGAACATTAACTTCCGAAGGCACACTTCATATTTCTGAACTGGTTTTAGTAAAGGATAATCTAAGATATATTTACAGTTTTAAATTTAATGTGATGATATTTTAAATAAATCATGATGTCTTCTGAACTGACAATATTACATATTACACAATCACAGTTAAAAATTCCACTTCTTCAAGGTACATTGGGGGAAAAAGTAATAGAATATTATTTTGCAAATGATTTGACCAATCCTACTTTGCTTTCTGGGGGTGACAGAGGTGTTTGCACTAGTTTGGCACTATCCTTTTGTATTAAATTAGTATCTGGATTAAAGGAGTAAATAGAGGAGATCCCTTTAGTAATGTATTTATAAATGTTGAGGAAAACATGATGTTATCTTCACAAGAGATAGGGTAGGCTAACTGAAGATGTGTCTTGTAGCAATTCCTATACTGAACAATTTCCTAGGTGTATGTTATAAATGTAACATACTGTTTATGTGGTATACTGTATCTTTAAAAGAGCCACCTAATCTGAATTATGAATCATGTGACATGGTTGGGTTCTTGAGTGAGTCTGGAATAAAAGTCAGTGGTGGGCACATCCTTGCATATTTGTTCAGTGCAGCTATGCCATATAAAAACTTTCTCCTACAGCTCTGACACAGTGCCAACATTGCATTAGTGCTTCTAACATGCTATTTGAAACATTTTTTCATTCCTGTTGAGTATGGAAAACTGCAGTTTAATTTCTCAGTCTGACCTCCTTCTTCTTACTTTACTGAAGCTGATATTTGTTCGTATTGGTGTCATTACAGACAGCTAGTGAAAGGCCTGAGCATGCAAAATAATTCTTATTAGTCTTGTTTTTCAGATTTTATCCAAAAAATTAAAAAAAAAAAAAAAAGAAAGTAAGTAAACCACCAAAATAAAATGTCATGAACATCTTCAGTTTTTGGCAATGGAAGATTTACCAGGGTGCTTTCAAAATGTTAAAGAGGTACAAGAGCAGCATATTAATGTTGTAGAGTGAGATAAACAATTAAAGCCAGAAATTCTTGTGACTACAACTGAAATACAGTCTGTGAATATTATGTAAAATAACTGACTGATAAGAGCACATAGACACCTCCCACAGTTAGCATGGATCCCTGGTGTAGGTTGGACTAGTCCAGATGGCTGTGGAAATTCTACTTTTAAAAGGAGCTCATAAATCTCATTCTGGATGCTCCTTTTATAGGGAATGTTCTCTTTTATCAGCCATCTCAGAAGCTATGGATGATTTCTTGAAGAGGAAGCAGGTCCTCAGTGGAGGAACCTTGTGATCCCCTTTCAGCCCAGTCTGTCTCTTCTCTTCCTCTTCTAGCCCAAGCCATCTATAAAACAGGAAGAAGAAGACTCACAAATCTAGCACATTCTTAAATATTGCATAGTTTTGCTCTGCCTGGTGCTGGTTAAGTCATTTAAGATAATGAACTTGTTGGTCCAGCAGTTGTAATATTTTTTATAGCACCTTTATTAAATTATCACTTAAGATACAGGCAAACATACATTGACAGAAAAGAAAACAAACCATATTAACACTTTTTTCCATTTACATACATTTTACATCACATAAAATTTCTTTCTTTGTAACTATCATCGGCCCAATAGTACATGAATTGCTGAATTCTTGCCTTCTGTTAAGCCTCATTCCTCCTCTTTAACATTACTTTGCATGTACTGTTGCCACAATTTCAGTTTATTGCTATGTAATTTGCTTCTTCCCTTCTCTAAAAATCCCTCTTCCAGCTTTTTAACCTCTTTTATAATATTCAGTACTTGAAATACAGTTGGTTTAGACCTTGATTTCCATTTTATACTAATTTTTGGCAGCTAACAGACAAAGTATATTCCCAGTTATCCTTTTCTTCCCTATCACACCTCCAACATTTGCTATCCACCTGAGGAAAAGTTATCTAAAGTCTGCTTGGAGTATAACAATACATATGCAAACACTTCCAAGCAAAGATCCAAAACCTTCTAGATTTTGTTGCATGCATATGTCCTCCAACTGTTCCCTAATAAATTGCTTTTCTAGTCCCTCTTCCCAGTATTTTCAAAGCTCCTCTGATTGATTCTTATAGTTATCATGCACTATTTTATATGCCCTATTAATTATCTCATTTTCTAAATGGAACTTCAGTTCTACATTCAACTAAAAACTCTACCAGAGCAGGTCAAGATTCCCCTATCTCTTTTCCTTTGCCCATACTCTGATAACAGTCCCTGATAGGGAAGGCAGTTATTTGCTCCTGAATACCTTGGTTCCTGTGACAGTTCCTTTGACAGTTTTCTCCAGCTCTCTCTTGCCTATTTTCTGCAACTCTACTTGCAGTCATCCCTATTGGCAAAAACTCTTTTTTCCAATTTCATGTTGGCTTAGTTCTTAGAATACTTTTTGCTACTCTATGAATATAATATTCTGTATGGTTGATAGCATTCTCCTCAAGAATCTGCATCCAAAAACCCATTCTCTCTATTTCTTGAATACCCCCTGCTTCATCATTACTCCTTTCCATTTTGAACTACATCTTCTGCTTGTGTTATATATATATCAGCATTAACTGTGTAGCTCTAAAATATCACTTCAAATCAGGCAATGCTAAACCACCTTGTTCTATTGAGAACATCAACTTATCTCACTTAATGCATACCCTATTCCCCTCCCAGCTCTCAACTATTTTATTAAGTATTGTCAACAACATCTCTCTGGTTGATAAAAATGTGCCCAGCTAGTATATAAAACTTAAGGGACTTAAAACATTTTCACTGCTGTAATCTTTCTATCCATGTTAGTTTAACTGTTTTTATATTATCTTTTGTTTAGTCTCTTCCCACATATCCTTAGCTGCTATTACCAGAAGCCTTTTTAATCCATATTCCTAAATACTTTATCTTATCATGTCCCCATAAATATTGGTATTGCTGAACCAATTCATGTGTGGGTAGATCATTAATTGTATATACTGAAATGACTTGAAACTGTCTCAAAATACCCCACACCACTAAAACATCCTTTTTCTGGATTTATCAGGTACAAAATAATATCATTTGCAAATGAAACCAACTTTGCTTGATTACCAAACCAATATATTATTGTATTTCTGAGTCCCTTATTTACTTTGCCAATGGTTCTAAATATAAAGAAAGTAGCAAAGGGGAAAGGGGGCACCCCTACCTGCTTCATTTTTTCAAACACAACTTATCAGACAGGAACCTCCCCACTTTAATTTTTGCCTATCATCTTTCATATATCCACTAATTATCCTTATTATTATATTGGGGGAATGCAAATGCTTCAATTGCCCTATTCATTAAATTCAGGTTTACTCTGTCAAACGCGTTCTCTGCATGAAAACCTACTAACAACAGCAGTATTTTCTTACATTCTGCTTCCCTCTGGATCATCATTGTTCTGTTAATGTTGTCAAATGTTTGTCTCTCCTCCACAAAGCCACATTGGTCCATATCTATCATTTCTGGCAACACCTTTGCTATTCTTTAAGTCAGTACAGACATAAACACTTTATGATCATGGTATAAAATTGAAATGGGTCTGTATGAACTGGGTCTGATGGGTCTTTAGTGTCTTTAGGTAATACAGTCTCCAAAGCTTTCTTCCAAGTTATTGGTGCTTCCCCTCCTTTTAAAATACTGTTAAATAAAATCTTCCAGATTTTTATTAATTACTTTCCCTCAGCTTCCAAACTTCCATAGGAATCCCATATGTTCCTGGAGACTTCTCTGAAGATTGATTGGTCTATATCACCACATCGAATGGTGCTTGAATGCCCTTTGTTCGAACCAAAAAAATCCGAAAGCCCTAAACCGCAAAGTTACAGAACATCGATTTTTTTCCCAGGGAAAGAAAAATTGGTGGGCCGTCTTCGGGGCTTTGCTATTTCTTCCACTGTAGTGCGAGCTCAGAGTTGGGGGAGTGTGGGGGGCGAAGCCCCCCACTTCAGTTTGTTTTAAAGTTGTGATTTTTTTTTCCATGGAGCAGCAATTATTTTCCCTGGGAAAAAAATCGCTGTTCTGTGAGTTCACTGTTTAGAGTTTTTGGACTTTTAGATTGGAACAAAGGGCGTTCGAACTTATCACCATTCGATGTGATAATATAGACCCAAGACTGATTATACATCACCATTTTTATCTCATCTCCTCCATTCTTAACCTTGGCATAATTAAGTCTTCTGTAAATATTTCCATTTGGACTCTTGATTTTCACATTTCTCTACTTTATACAAAATTTTATAAACTTTCTGAAATATCTCTAATACCTATACAGGATGTCTGGCTATTTTTCTCGTTATACACTCCCTAAGTTTGGCAGCAAACCTTGATACTTTCTGTTGCTGAAGTTTTTGTGCTCTGGAGTTATTATAAAAAATGTTGGTTAACAGTAGTCTTTCTAAACTCATGCATATTATTCAGGTAGTCCCTTATTTTCTCTTTAGCACTCTGCATTCGTGCCTCTTCTTGTTCTGTGATATTCCCCTTATTTTGCAATACTTTAACCTTTGCCAGTCTCCCTTACTAATTTTTATTACTTCTTAACCATATCTTAACCATATCACCTGATTACTAACCTGACTCATCTCTCAGATACACAAACTCTTCTTCATTCTCCCTATTGTGCTTTCACCCTTAATCACAGCATAGTGTGCCTTACCCTGCCTCACATGGTGTGTAAAAATTGTGTAAGTGCAGATCATCAGTATCTGTCTGATCTATTGAATACCTGCCAAGCACCCAAGTCTTCCATAAATGTTACTATACATTGCCTATGTTACTGTGTCACTTCTGACTCCTATATTATTCTATTGTACATTGTTAAACACTGTTATTGCTCTTGTATATTATTAAATGCTGTTATTAACTCTTTAAATAATCTCTTAATTATGTACATTTTTTTTTTGGAGCTTTTCTTCCCCGGCCTCCACTGAAAATGGGCTCATTTCAGCCCAGTGAACTTTCCTGGTTAACAAAAGCAAATAAATACATAAATAAATAATAATACTATCGCTTTCTCTTTTATTACTACCCTGTTTTTAAACTCCATTTACATTCAATCCCACTCACAAGCTATAACTTCTGAAGATATTTCCATCTTCCCTAATAGCTCTCAAATAATTTCCACTACCCATTTTTTAAATTCCTCTCTTTTTAACAGGTAGGGGGGACAGCGCTAGTGTCTCATTTTATTTCATTAACCCTTATTTCTATCTTGTTTTATTATTGGTGCATGATCTGAAATAGTTATTGAGTGTGTGTTGAAGCTTTCAATTAAATGCACATGTTCCTGTGAAATATAATCTATTCTAGCCCAATTATTATACCTGAGGGAATAATATTTAAATGTCTTCTGAAATCTACCCTCTTTTGTTGTGTTTTCCCTTTTAGGTCCCCTAGGTTCATCATCATTGTTACAAATCAAGTTCCAGTTCCCATGAATGAGTAATATTCCCTGTTTAAAGCTCATCATTTCTTCCAAAAATTTCTGAAGCTCCATAATAGCAGTTTTTGGTGGAACATAAAGACATACTACTGTAATCCTCTTCCCATGCCAATAGTCTCTTGCTACCACCAATCTACCATTATTATCTTTTTTTCCTCTTCCACCACTATTGGAGCTCCTCTAGCAATTAGTAAAATTCCTCCTCGTTTCCTTTCTCCCTGATATTTTGCTGAATATCAGTCCTGATATCAAATTCACATGCTTAGTTCTTTCCAAATGTGTCTCCTGCAGTATTGCTATTTGCACTCTGCATTTCTCAATATAATTCAGTAACCCTTCCTTTTTTGTCTATACCTGTAATGCCACTTACCTTCTAAGATAATATGGATAGAGTAGCCATTAATATAAGAAATTATTGTTCCCACCTATTGTATGTGACAGTTTTCCTGAATGTGTATTTCCAACTTTTGTGTTACATGCACACACTATTTGGCAGACTAATCGTTTATACAGTTGTTTCTTGTCATCTCTATTTAAACCTATGCCACATTTTTTAAGACTTTTTATTCTAATGAAAAGCCTCAGACAAAAAAGAAATACATTTTCAGAATATCTCCTTAACCTGTTTACTTAGAACAAACACACAAAACTAGGTACATCTTCAAAATGTTAAGTTTAACCCTCTACATAGGAACAATTTCCCTAAATTGACAGCTGCACCCACAGGCATTACCTAACTTAAATTTAAGGTTACACATGCCTAAGTGCATGTTACAGCCTGTGCTTCCAGTTACAGTGATTGGTGTCTCTTTTTTCTTATCCACATTTCCCTTCCAGATGTGAAAAACAATTTATATGCTTTCAGAAAACATTAACTTTTATCCTTAAGAAAACATGCACTGGCTATCTTTACATAAAACTAATGTTCTATTAAATGCATTAAAGTATTAGGACTGCAAGGAAAGCTGCTATCTTTTATACTCTTCAAATAATTTTAAACTTTATTTTTCACTGAACTGCTTGCTCTTGGTTCCATGCCTGTTTCTAGATGGTGTATTGATTTGTCTGGTTAAGTACAAAAAACAAATGAGACTCCACCGTGCTAATTAGTTATGTGGCCAAATGCAGTTGTCTCCAACTTCTTAGATGAACAAGTGGCTTTCAGCCACACAAGATTGAGCAATAACATGTCTGTGATGCAATTTATATACTCCAGAGACTACCCCTTCTCTGGAACAGGCTCTCCATCCATGTGAAGCAGAGTTCCTCCCTAACCCAATTCAAGTGTAACTTCGTTAATTGGATCAGGAACAGGAAATTTATCCCTGGTTTGCCATCTATGTCTCCAATGGACACAAGCAGCCTAAAATGTTCATCTCCCAGGCCCTTGTTTGTAAATGTTTCATCTCCCAAGCCTCTGCTTATACTTATCATTGGTATCAGAACTTGTCAGAGATTTTGGATGCATGGCTCGGCTTAAAAATGCCGCAGTTGTCATTAGCCTAGTACTCAACTATGAACCTATAAACCTATGATACTGTAGATTTTGCATTTCCCTCAGCAAAAAATTCTCAGACCTCTCAAGATTATATTTGATTACACTGGCAGATAGCTTGTCTCCATGGAATCATAGTCAGCAATGAGAGAAAAAACAGCTAACAACTCTGCAGATGCATGAAGGAATCTTTGTCAATTTCATTCAGCAGAAAACAGAATGTACAATTTTTTTCAGCTGCAGATATCTTGACTCCTACTGAACATTTGTCAGTGGAGAAAAGCAAACTGATATCACAGCATATGCAAGAAGCTTAGCACTTCTCGTGGCTTTTGTCATTTGTCTTATTTTTCAAGAATACTTGCTTAGAAAAACACATTTATAGATTAAGCCAAGATCATTAATCCAGACATTCACCTTTGCAAAAATAAAATGTAAAAAATAAGAGAAAACATCTCAACTCTACATATAATATAATATAATATAATATAATATAATATAATATAATATAATATAATATAATATAATATAATATAATATACAGTGCACTTTTATACCTGACCTCCCTCCAGCCCAGAAGCCCAAGTTATCAGCATATTAACTTAAACTGTTAGATATTATATAAAAATAAAGTTGTCTTCCCTCGTAGTAAGGGTGATACTGTTAGAAACAGTATGTGCTACAAAGCCTGCAAAGTATGCAGAAAGAAGTATGTAGCAAACAAGTGTGATCAGCCTAGAAAAATGTGTTAGCATGCCAGGAAAGATATGTGTAGGCTTAGAAAATATTAATAACAGATAACTATGATAATAGAGGCTTGCTGAAATAGCAGGAGAAGCTAAATACATACAAATACTTGACTGTCATAACTTGTCTAACAAAGAGAAATGGTTATCATCTCACAAGACTTCACCCTGGCCTTCTCAGAAACTGATAAGGAAACAGAACACTGGTGAGGCCTACAATGGTCTCAATTGGTGTGGTCCACAGTAAAGCCACAGATATGCCAAGAATGTTTCAGGAGTATTTATCAAAATAAACCATCCGTAAACATAGACTGTATAAAAACAACTATTTAACTGGACACTTGACCATTAAATGAGAGACGTTTGAGGAGGTGCACTGAATCTGTCAGTGATCCATGTTATAATGAATATGTTAATATCTCAACAGTAGTGTTTGGTCAGTTGTATTAATAAATATAACATTAAGTACGAATACACTTGTACAGTGTTATAGTCTGTTGTTCGCTATTTTAACAAAACTTGTTTTTGTCTCGCCTTTCTTCTCCTATTACTCTGTAAAACCTATATTTTTGAAAACTAAAAAGTACTTGTTTACTTTAATATCTTTAGCACATACAACAGTCATTGAAAAGACTACCCCACCTTCATATTTAAAATACCCCTGACTATATACTACACAAAACTGCTTAACTATATATCATGCAGTTTATATCATGAAATGTCTTATATAAATGCTATTTAGAACAAAAATTGTTTTACTTACAGTTACTTTTTTCCTTTTTGTGTCTTTCTAAGCATTAATGACATGAAGTGGGGTATATGCTTCACAGTCCACCCAGACATTTAACAAAGTCAACAAAAGTACAGTCTTTCTCACCCACTTTTACTTGCAAAGCCATATTTCACAAATGTGACTGATACTAAAGCCTCCAGTTTGTCACTGATTTCAGTACTGCTGTTCTTCCCAGCACCAAACTATGGTTCAAGTTCAAGGGACTCCTGATTTTTCTAGTCAATGCCTGTATTTTGTTTCTGTCTCATAAGCATTTTCTTTTAAAACATTGGAAAATGTTTCACTGACAAAGTCTCTCTATGAAGTTTATAGTCAGAAGACTGAGATGCAGATTATCCTTATGCTTGCTGGCTCACCTTTGTTGGATAAACTTTTATATTTCCTTCTTAGCCTGTTCTGCATCAAATGTATTTGATCCTCACTGAAACAAATATTTTGAATACATCTGAATATAGCATCTTGAATTTCACACCTGCCCTGATTGCTGGAATAAATGTACTTTTCTTCTGCCTGGTGTACAGTGAATAATCATTTTCCACAAACACTCTACTGTCTCCAATGTTTAACACTTTTCCCTTCTGACACAGTTTTGTCAGGATCAACTCTTTCTGCTGGTATGATTGCATCCTTACTAATACAAGGGTTGTCTCCTTTCTCATGGCCAGGTTTGTAGAATATACTGGAAGTGCCCTTTCATAGGTTCATAGGTAGGTACTAGGCTATTGGCCCTAGGGCCTATATAAGCCTAGCCAAAAAGGTACCCTGGCTTTTGCTACCCAAGAAAATTATTTTCCTGTGCCCCTGTTGAGCAGAGCCACAGAGGTGATCCCTGGGGTGAATTTCCTATTTCCCATCCAATCATCAAGATTTTTCTTGAAGAGTGTTAATGAGGAACTTTGTTTGATATAGATAGGTAGTTTGTTCCAGAGTATGGGAAGTCTCTGGAAGAGGAATCTATCCCTCCAGCTTGTTCTGTTTATTGTAGTGACAAGGTTTAGGTCCCTAGAGCGTGTAGCTCGGAGGGATTGAGATTTCGTTAAGTGGAGCATGTCCAACAGCTCTGGGTTTGACATAGCTTTGTATGTTAAGCAGATATCGCCTCTGAGTAATCTATATGCGACAGAGTAAAGCTGGAGTTTTTTGAGAAGGTCTGCATAGGGCATCTGTTTGAGGCTGGTAATCCTCTTTGTGAGGTATTTCTGAGACCTTTCCAGTTGTTGTAGATGTCTTGTGAGGTACATACCAAAAGGGGCATTGTACTCTATAATGGGTCTAATGAGTAATGATTAGAGGGGAACAATGACCTCTTTTTTCCTGGATGAGAAACCTTTTGCGATGAGGTGTGCCACGTAGAAGGATTTCCTGACTACTGTGGTGATGTGATTATCAAAGGAGAGACTACTGTCCACCTGTGTCCCAAGGTCTCTTATCACACTTTCGGTGTTAAGTAGACTACCACCTATGTGGTAGCTCATGTGTACAGAGATTTTACCATAGGGGATGACAATGCACTTTTTGGCATTGAGCTTGAGGCCATTGACATCAGGTATCTGTCTCTGTGAGGCCCTTTTGTAGGATGTCCACATCATTAGGAGTTTCAATTATGGCTCCTAGTTTGCAGTTATCTGCAAACTTCATTAGCCAAAGACCTTCTGTGCTAGCCTGTACTTCAGAAAAGTAGATACCAAACAGGAGAGGACCCAGGACTGAACTCTGTGGTACTCCACTTGTCACTGGTCTGAAGTTGGATTTGGAGCCTGCTACTTTCACAGTGTGGGTTTTGTCAGTGAGCCAGTTGGCAACCCATCTTGTGACATAGGGATTTATACCTAGTTTAGTGAGTTTATCTATAATTTCAGAGTGGGGGATGGTGTCAAAAGCCTTGGCGAGATCTAGATAGGTTGTGCGAATCACCTTACCCTCGTCTACGGCTTTGGTGACTGCTTCAAAGAAGTCTATCAGGTTTAGACATGATCTGCCTTTTACAAACTCGAACTGGGTGGGATACAGAGTTTGGAGATTACCAATGTCTTTGTGTATAAGATCCATGATGATACATTCAATGGCCTTGCAGACCAAGCTCATTAGGCTAATGGGGCGGTAGTTCCTGGGGTCCGTGGTGGCTCCCCCTTTGTGGAGTGGGATAAATGTTGCTGTATGCCATTCAGTGGGCACAAAGCCTGAGGTGAGGTATGATTGAACATGGTGCTTAGTTGGGGTGCCACTTCATTCTGCAGTTCATGTAAAATGCAGTCTCGGATGTTGTCAGGTCCCATGGATGCTGTGTTCTTGGCTTTGGAGAGTGTGGTTTTTAGCTGTGCAACCGTGATTACAGGAACTTTGCATTCTTCCGGTATGGAGATGGGCCCTTTAGGGGGTAAGAGGGGGGTAAAGTTAGCACTGAACTTATCTGCCAGGATGTTGGCAGTATCAGTTAGTTTTGTATATTTAGCGCCACTGTGCTGTAACTCAGAGCAGATCTGAGTGTTGCCATTGAGATTCTTGACATAGCTAAAGAATGCTTTACAGTTGCCTTTAGAATCAGTGGTGATTTTGTTTTCATAACTAGCTTTGGAGGATACTGTGAGGGATCTCAGCTTCTTACTGAGGCTGACCAGGGAGTTCCTCTAGTCATGGGATTTTACTCTTTTATGCAACAGTTTCTTTTTCTGTTGTAAAATTTCTTTATGGCAGGGGACCACCAGATTGGCTTCGTTTTTTGGAAGATAGCATCTTGGTTCTGTTAGGGATAGCACGATCCATGCACTTGTGTAAGTGCTTATAAAGTGCATTTGTGTAGGATTCATCAGTCATACCTCTATTGTCCGTCTGCATGGGTGTCGTGAAGTTTGCCACTTCTGTCTTAAGAAGTGTGAAGTTGGCTTTGGAGAAATTTTTTACAGTGGTTTCCCTAATGGGAGGTGGGGCGGGATGTGGATGTCTAGGGTGATTAGCCTGTGGTTGGATCTGACCAACAAGGAATTGACCTCTGGTGTGGAACACCAGTCACCCATGTTGGTAATGACCAGGTCTAGGATATTGCTGCCCCTGGTGGGGGTGTGGATAAGTTGATCCAAGGCATTGGAATTTATGAATTCCAGAAAACATTGAGCAAAAGAGTTGGTACATGAGTAGTTTTCCCAGTTAATGGTGGGGTAGTTCGAATCGCCCATTATTAGGGTTTTGGGTTGTACCCTAATATTTTCCAGTGTATTAAGAAATGAGGAGTGGGAATCCTGGGGCATGGTGGGGGATCTGTAGCAAGTTACAATTTGGATTGCAGTCTTGCCCAGAGTTAGTTGCACTTGGATAATCTCGGATGCATTATGCTGAGCAACTAGCCTGGAGGTGTGAATGTCCTTAATGAATATGGACACGCCTCCGCCTTTAGTGTTTCGGTCCAGGTTAGGTGTGAACTATAGCCTGGTAATGCAGGGGTGCTTTCTGGAGCCTTGAACCAGGTCTCTGTCACTGCACAGATGTCGATGTTCTCCATTTTAAGGAGTGCCTTGAGTGAATGCATTTTGAGGTTTAGACTTCTAGCATTGAGTAGCATTACCCTCAGATTTTGCTTGCTTGTACCTGTTACGGTGGTGAATTTGTCATTTGTCTAAAAAAGGCACTATAGGGGTGGCAAGAGCCTTAGCCAGTATCTGGAAACCCAAGGGCAACAGGTGCAGGCAATTAAATCCTGTTGTGGAATACCAGTCCAGTTGCTTATTTGTGTTTTCATAAAATTAATATAGTCTGTTTCTTCCAGCTTCTCTGGTACAGTAAAAAAATCTCAGGTTTTCTTTGTGCATCCTGCCTTCTAATTCTGCCATTTTTGAAACAACTCTTCTTGAGAAGTCTCATACTCAGCCAGCCTTTTTTTCATTTCATCCTCCGATTTTTGCAGTTTTATTAGTTCATTTAACTAACTACTTAAAGCTTCTTCAACTTTTCTAGCCTTTTTGCTGAACAGTTGTAGGATTCTTCCCAAGCATTGTGTTTTCTCTTCACCTTTTCTTGTTGATTGTCTTTCAGGTTCTGTAAATTTCTTCTTTTCTGGCATCCAGTAGTGTACTTGCTAGCCAGTAACTGAGTTTTATGCAAGCTGACAACATCTCTGGCTCTTATTACTTAGTTTCTTTTTTCACACTGGCAGAGCTGAAATTAAGATATTGTATTGCTCAGTCTGCTGCCATCTTGGAAGTCCCCCAGCAGCTGTAGTCTTGAAGATGGTAACTGTCCATGCAGACAGTTTCCAGCATTTACTTTGCTAGGACAGTCATTATGAAGGACTAGTGGATTCTTGATGTTGTGGGAACATGTCATTACAGAAAACACTCTTTTAGTGAATTCTAATACCATGAGGTCAGTTTTCTAAAAAAAAATAAACACTTTCAGAGATGATAGCTTTCACTTTTTGACACTGCTATGCAAAGGTGAGGTAGGTATATCTAGATCTCGGGGTGTAGGGGTGTCCTCAATATTGTGATGCAGGATAGTTAGCCCCTGAAAAAGAAAACTTACCCTGAAGTTCACTGAAAGTAGTTTCAACAGTTTGGCTTTGGGGATCATCAGTTGTTGAATTCTTGACATCAATCCAACGTTGAAGTGGTTGGCTACACCTTACAGCTCTTATTTTCTCTTCATGAAAGAGCTCTACTACAAAGCCAATTGTTTCCAAAGAACTCTTGAGACAGACTCAAACTCCACTCCTTAAAGTAGTTATTGAGGCTCCCTCTCCTTCAGAGTTAGGCTAGCAGTTCTGTCCCCATTTCTTGCTTGTTCTGAAGTGGATGCTTGATTTTTTTCTATACTAGACATCAACAACTTCAGTGAGCAAAGTTAGAATGTCTGATATGTAGTTATGATTGTTCAGGAGGTCATGCCTTTGATGTTGCAGGACATCTGGATGGTGTTGATGGACATGGCAAATGCCTTTTGGTACACCAGTGTTTTCAGTCAATAAAGAATATTCCATTGACTGGCACTGGGAAAGCATCATGTGCAGTACAAGGTACTGTCACTCAGGTCTTCACCATGTCTTTGTCCCTGGACACCCCCAAAAGCATTCCTAAATTGGGTACACCTGTGGTTGCACTGTTTATGGAGGGCAGCATAAAACTGTAAATGTCCTGTATGATCTCATCTCAAAGAACTGCCTCCATTGGCAGTGAGACAGATAATCCACAGTGCTACTCACTTTAGCTCACAGTTAGGAATGCAAAGTCATAAATATATCAATCTGTGCGGGGATACTGTAGTGGGCATGGGCTCAGACCCTTCTGCATCTTGTGGGTTAATTGGCCACCATAATGAACATTGATTACCTTGCACACCTAAAGATGGCAGCGTTACAATGGACTGCGAGATGTTAGTGGCTGCAGACCCACCAGCTGCCCATGGATCTTCATCTTCTAGTGTTAGAAACTTGTTACTTGGTCTTAGAGTGGCGGATTCTTCCCATCAATCTCCTGGTACACCTCCCATTCCTGCAGCTGAACTCATCACAGGCTCTGATGAGATGTATTTTGCTGGCAGGTTAGAGAGCTCACTTTGACACTAACATGATTCAAGGGATGTGGTTCCCACTGATGATGGAGCTTCATATCAACCAGCTGGAGTTTCAGTCAGCTCTCCTAGCCTTAAAGGCCTTAGAAGAAAAGCTGAATTCAAGAACTTTCCTGAAATGACCTGACAGCCAATCTATTAGTATAGTACCTAAAAAAGTAAGAGAGCATTTGTTTACCCCTAGGCAGGGTGTTGATGTGTTTCCAGGCAGCAGGCCCTAGACAGAAGCACTTATTTTAGATATCGGCATAAAATTGTGGTGCGGCTCTGCCATAATATTCAAGCTACCCCAATCCTTTCAGTGTGGCATGCTCCCCAGAATGGTGACAGTGTTTGTCAGATGTACAAGGCAGTACGCCAACATGAAAATTGCACTGAACATTTTCTACCATACTAAGAATGGATAATGCAATTTACATATACTACATGTTAATAAATCTAAGTACATCTGGCACAATCTGACATTTCCTGAGTCTACCATAGGGTCCAGTGCATACTATGAAGCTTTCTTACAGCACAACATCTTCATCTGCTGGCTGGTAGAAAGTACAGCCATATCTGTATTCCAGTTATAATAATGCAGGCATTAGAGAGGAAAATTCTGGTATGCAAGGAATACTAGGGGTGACTTACAGGTTGGGATATCTGTAATCATGATGTTCTGTTAGGAGTCCTGGCTTGTGGGTATTCCACAGTATTGTAGGCATAGACACAGTCTTCATTTAATTCCTGCAGTTCTATGGGTGACATGTTAAGTACAGCTAATAGCAATGATGAATTTGCTGTAGGAATCCCCATAAGATACGATGAGCAATGCCATGGTGAGTAAAATATAAATTCACACTCATTTATATTTACCTCAAAGTTTGGGGTAGCAACAGATGTAGATATTGAAGAACTGGGTATCAATCAGTACTGCTCAAAAGTGCTTCCACAGTTCCTCATTTGAATAGTATGCAAGGACAAACCACAGAAGTCTGCTTTTGGAATCAGCTATATTTAGGTGAGCCACCCATAAATACTAAGCAATCAGTCAGCAGACCATTATTAGCCTAGCAAAAAAAAATATTCAAAGCTTCCCTCCAGCCTTAAGGAGAGCAAGATGAGTCAGATTGGTGGAGAAACTGAGGCTGCCATTCCAATTACCTAGGTTTACATTGAAGGAGGCAAGGGTGCTATTCTGCTTAACATGTACAGGAAGTTTGTTCCAAAATTGAGGGGTGTGTTGGGATATGAATCTATCATGTCAATGTGTCTTATTTGTTTGCTGATGGTATAGTTACTTTAACCCGGTATTTGAGGTATCATCTGTTCTGTGAAGAAACAGAAGGTCAAAGGGTGTTGGAACTTTCATGGCTTGAAAAGTTAGACACAGATGTCCATGCAGGAGTCTGTAAGAGACTGAGTACAAAGACTGCACTGCCATTCTATTCCGATAACTAATATTTTTGAGGCTACTGATCTTTTTTAGTTATGAATCTTTGAAGTCCCCTAAGTTAACTGATATGTTTACACAAATGCATGTCAGAAGGAGCATTATATTTAGTAATCAGTTTGAGGAGATATGAGTAAAAGTGATTTAAGACTTTTTGGGTTCTACAGGAGTGAGAAGTTATTTGATACAAACAGTTTTTCAACTTAAGATAAAATACTAAATGCTTAACTCAAATAAATATGTTCAAAATAAATATTTTGTTCAAACTATGAAAAAATTAAACTAGCCAATAAAAAAATCAAATATACCACTGTAGTCTAAATAAGCAAAGTAGGTCCAGTGAAAGCAGGATGCTACAAAACAGTCATTCAGTTTTATCATAGTTGGTTAAAATTAAACTCAAGCCTTATCTCACTGAAAATTTAGGCAGTACCACATACAGTAATATAAATGACTTCATCAAGCTGTGGATAAAGGGGGCTACATTCCTACAAAAGTCCAGCCATACCGTTCAATAACGCTAACGAAGATGATAAAAGATTAAAATTTATATAGGTGGTAGCAGCAAATCACTTTGCCATTGAATGGCTAAATCTTAGAAGATTTCACTCAGTGAATGAAACGAGAACTATACACAATGAACTTAATGACTAAAACTACTGACATAAATGAAAGTATAAGAACTCTTAAAATGGAAGAAAAATAAACTGCATTGAGACCATGAAAAAAGCACAGAGGAAACGCAGTATAGACTCCAAAATAAAACATTTTATTGCAGCGCAAAGCTTCTAATGATGTATCAGTACAATTTTATAATGAAAAGCACAATGTTCTAAACTTAAAAACGAATAACATATTACTAAGAAGTTACTAGTTTAGCGCTTTCACCAACATGTTGGCTTCCTCAGAACTAGTAATTCTTGTTGCTCTTGAGTTTAAATAACTTTTTTGCCGCCAGTTTTTTGACCGCCGTTCTTAAAGTCATATCTACTCCATTTATTTAATCAACAACTTGTCTAAAACAAATATTTGATGTTCCAAATATTTATCAATTACAATACCAAATAGATAATATATACTATTAACTAAACAATATATTTAAAATCTATTTTCTACTAACTAAAAGTATAAGGAAATATACAAATTTAGATTGGGACAAGGTCTGTTTAATAATGGACTGTATGTCCATGGTCCTAGAACATAACTACATCTATTATGAAGGAGAGTATTACAAACAAGACATAGGTGTAGCAATGGGTTCAGTGTGCGCTCCAATATTTGCAAATTTAGTCATGCTGGACTGGGAGGACACTAAGATATTTCCAAATGAAATGTTTAAATATGTGAAACATTATACGTGCTTCCTGGACGACATATACATCTTATGGGAGGGTAGCGAAGAAGATCTGGAAGCATTTATATTATTTATGAACACTAGTAGTGAATTTTTGAAATTCACTTATTCTACCAGTAGAACAGGGATAGCATATTTGGACACTTTCATTTCGCATGATAGTGAAGGGTTTAAGTCAGTGATATTCAGAAAAAGTACATTTTCAAATGATTATTTACAATATACAAGTAACCATCCGAGAAGATTGTTATATAACATCTACAAAGGGCAATGTATAAGGGTAGCCCGTATGACATCAAGGTATGAAGATATGAAAAATGAAATGGAACATGTGACTCAATTATTTGCAGAAAGGGGCTACGACAAGAAAATGATGGAAGATGTACAGCAGTATGTAGTTGAACAATGGGGAAAAAAATACACCCCGTTATTAGGAAGTAATAAAAATAAAAATAAACAAATGGAGAATAATAACATTAGAACAGGGAGTTTGGGAAAATATCAAAGAGCATGTGTATTAGAGTATAGTCCCTATGTACATGAAATAAAACACATAATGGAAACACAATGGAAATTGTTTATGGTAGATGAAAACTTGATTGATTATATAGGAGAAAGACCATTATTTGTCTACAAAATGGCAAATAATTTAAAAAGAATGTTAGAGAACAGTGGTACAGTAAAAGTTAGTGATCATATGGAGAAACAGTACAAGTCCACTAGAAAATGTGGTAATTGTAATCAGTGTCCTTATATTATGGAAGAAGCGGAGTTAGTATTGGATAATATTAACAAGACTAAAATGAGATTTAAATCTGGGAATTGTAATACTAATTTTGTTATATATATATATATATATATATATATATATATATATATATATATATATATGGCAAAATGCGAAATCTGCCCCGGATACTATATAGGTAAAACAGAAAGATGTTTTAAGAAAAGAATATATGACCACTTATATAGTATCAGGAAAAAGGATGAAAATAATGCATTATATAGACATATTAAAAAGAAAGGGGCTGAACATAGATTTCGATTTACCATTCTGGAACATATAAAATATAACCCTAAGGGAGGTAATAGAAGAGAGATATTGAGTTATAGAGAAGTTTGGTGGCAACTATTCACAGATGCCCCCAATACACCAGGATTAACTGATAATATATCAATAAAACCAATTTTATTGAAAAGAATGACAAGAAATTGAGTTCTCTGCATTGGGACCAGAACAGTACAGAACTGAATAATAAATTATGCTATTTTTACAACTGAATTAGAGATGTGTTATTGTATTATAACATTCAGTTAATGCAAATATATACTGATATGTATTTAAGTTATGTTTATAGATATGTATAGACATATATATTTTTTTAGCATTTTTTAGTATATTTATAGGGCATGTAATTTTAGTTAGTAGAAAAGAGATTTTAAATATATTGTTTAGTTAATAGTATGTATTATATATTTGGTATTGTAACTGATAAATATTTGGAACATCAAATATTTGTTTTAGACAAGTTGTTGATTAAGTAAATGGAGTAGATGTGACTTTAAGAACGGCGGTCAAAAAATTGGCGCCAAAAAAGTTATTTAAACTCAGGAGCAACAAGAATTACTAGTTCTGAGGAAGCCAACATATTGTTGGTGAAACCGCTAAACTAGTAACTTTTTAGTAATATGTTATTCGTTTTTTAGTTTAGAACATTGTGCTTTTCATTATAAAATTGTACTGATACATCATTAGAAGTTTTGCGCTGCAATAAAATGTTTTCTTTTGGAGTCTATACTGCGTTTCCTCTGTGCTTTTTTTCATTGTCATACACAGAGACGATAGCGTAGTAGTTGGACCCAACGGAAATTTTATTCTGCATTGAGACCATGCTAACTATGCCAGTCACTTGTTTCTAAGGGAACAAAAGAGATCAGACAATTAGAGACAGAGGAAGTGAGGCAGTGTCAGATCTCCAATGTCTGAAGTATGCCCAGAACTAGAAGTAGCCCATGTAGTTGCACGCTGAGGACTACATCGGATGTCTTGAATCGAAACAATGAAATGAAAAAAGCTTTATAATACTCTGACCAATGAGGCAGGATATCAAAATTTTCACCTTGCTAGAGGAAAGAAACATGGAAATCATTTCCAATTTTGTGCAAGTTTTCAGCAGCAAAATAAAAAGTATAAACTCCAAAAGCTTTTGCTGCTGCAACTAATCTCACCACTTTGTTGCCATCTTGCAGTATCACTGATATGCACACTGAAAAAATAAAATATGATGATGATAATAATAATAATAATGTTATTCACATATTTGGAATAGTTGTAAGTATATAGAACTGAACCTGGATTGCCACCTTTTAAGCGGGCCAAACTGGGACGTAGTGGTGTGGCCAATATGACACTGGCCACGCCCTCTGGCATGACATCACCACAGGGGTGTTGAAGGAGATGCAGTTATGGGTACAACAGTGTGAAGTTATTACAGCATACTGAAATCTCACAAATGATTTAAATCAAGCAGTTCTTATTCCAAGGATCCATTTCAGTCTCCTCTGTTATTTAAGTTGTGATAGACATAAGGAAATTAATTGTTTTTATTTTAACTCCTGTGTAAATAGAATGGTGGTAGTGTGAGTCATAGACTACTTTTCGCTTTCTGTCTGAATTACTCTGATTTGTACTGTTCTCAGATCTGCTCTAATATCTCAAAATAGTTGTAAATCCTCAACAAAACAAAATAGCTGAACTGCTAATTTTTCCTAAGGCTTACAATTTTTAGTACTTCAAGTGCCAGCAGACCCTTCCCCACATTATTCCTGAGATGTCAAAGCTATCCCTGTTGCTTCAGCTTCAAAAAAACATGCAACAGACATAAAAACTATTTATGCTATTCACCACTGCCTGCAATGGAGATCTCTATGTACACACACACACACACACACACACATATATATATATATATATATATATATATATATATATATATATATATATTCACAGATATGTATATATATATATATATATATATATATATATATATATATATATATATATATATATATATATATAAATGTAGGTCTGCATCATATGACCTAAATTTCATTTGACTGAAATTCATCTGACTGAGACCAAAACACTGAAAGTTCAAAAGACTGAAAACTCATTTGACTGAAAGTCATAACACTGACACATTAAAGTAAAAGGTATAGGCCCTTTTCCCCACTGTAGTGTGATCCTGGAGTTAGTATATATAGCTGGGGGTGTGTGGGGGGCACAGCCCCCCACATTGGGGGTGTGTGGGGGTGAATCCCCCCACATAGTTTAGGTAAATATTGTTTTCTGCAAAGCGTTATTAATTGTAGTTATAAATATCCATGTGTATAGTTTAAAATGCATAAAGTATGTGGAGGCGAAGACCCCCACACCCCCCTAACTATATATACTAACTCCAGGATCGCACTACAGTGGGGAAAAGGGCATATACCTTTTACTTTAATGTGTCAGTGTTATGAGTTTCAGTCAAATGAGTTTTCAATCTTTTGAAATTTCAGTGTTTTTGTCTCAGTCAAATTAATTTCAGTCAAATTAAATTTAGGTCATATGAAGTAGACCCCTCTCTCTCTCTCTCTCTCTCTATATATATATATATATATATATATATATATATATATATATATATATACATACATATATATATATATATATATATATATATATATATGGTTCTACCTGACTTCGTCGACAGCGCAGAAGACCGACAGCGAATTGAGCTCCAGAAGATCAAAACGAAGAAGACCGACGAATCGCGAGTGGCAGAACATCGACAATGCAGAAGACCGACACGACGGATGACAACACCAACGCCGAGGATGCCGACATGGGGAAAGGCTGTGTGAGTATGCGGTAGTGACGGACGTTAGGGTGCGAGCAGGTAAGTGTGGAGATTGACGGTCTGTGGGGATAGGGGTGGGTTAAGTGAGTTAGGGTAGGAGGCGATAGGGGTGGGTTAAGTGAGTTAGGGTTAGGGAGCGATAGGGTGGGTTAAGTGAGTTAGGGTTAGGGCGATAGGGTGGGTTAAGTGAGTTAGGGTTAGGGCGATAGGGGTTAAGTGAGTTAGGGTTAGGAGCGGTAGGTAAGTGCGATAGTGACGGACCTTAGGGTTAGGGTAAGGTTTAGTGTGGGCTTGTAAGGATTTTGGTGTGCTTGTGTTGTGTGTGTGGTTTGTGGAATGGGGATGTGTTTTGTTTTTAATAATTGTTATTGTGGTGTGTGCAGTGTATGGGGTTTCGTGTTTGTGTACCGTCGGTTATTTCGTTGTCGGTTATGTGTGGTTTCGTGTTTATGGACTGTCGAATATGTGGTGTCGGTGATGTGGTTGTCGGTGTTGTGTGGTTTCGGCTATGTCAGGTAGAACCATATATATATATATACATACATATATATATATATATATATATATATATATATATATATATATATATATACATACATATATATATATATGCATACATATATATATATATATATATATATATATATATATATATATATATAGAGAGAGAGAGAGAGAGAGAGGTATGGATAGATATACATAGATGTAGCTAGCTATCTATATCTGTATCTTTATCTCTATATAGTTTTTAACTGAATATTGGCAGGTGTGTTGTAGTTACTTAAAGATATTTATAACTTTTGTTATGTTATCTCTATCCTTATAAAGCAGCACAGTAGAAACTAAATACAACTTTCTGACCTTGAATTTTTTCCTGAGCGTGTTTTGTCTTTTTACAGCAGCATAAATGTCTTTGTGGATTACATTTTCTGACCTTTTCTTTTATTGTTAGCTAACTCTTTGATTTGTTGCACTGTACCATGTACTTTATCAAAATCATACTGAGCAGGAAAAATTATTAGTTATTCTCTGTACTGTGCATTATGCTACCAGGCTCCTTTTTGTTTGAATAGGGACATTGATTTTTAGTTTTAACAAAAGACTGTGGGTGCTTTTTTCATGTATTCAAATGCCATAGCCTCATAACATAATGCACAGTTCAGAGGATAACTACTAATTTATCATGCTCAATACTTTATTGGAATGTTTTATTTAATTAATTTATTCATTTACTTACTTACTACTTATATAATGAACATGAGAATGTGTAGTTTGAAAATGTTGTTCATGTCAAATTCTTGCAAAAATCAGGGCATCTGAAAACAATGAAAATTAGAGGCTGCCTACCACACCCCATGAATAATTTCATTCATTGTCTCGTTTCATATATTGAAGTTTATGGAACAAGAGAATAAGCATGTAATCATTTGCTAAGGAAAAGATGACTTAAATAATTTTCAAGTACATTTCCTAATACGGTTAGTGGCATGCAGTAAACATTGAGGTATCATTTTAAGATCATTATTATTTTAGAAGCCAGACTTCAAGTAGGATGTTCCTCAGTGAAATAGGTTTATAGGTTCATAGGTAGGTACTAGGCTATTGGCCCTGGGGCCTATATAAGCCTAGCCAAAAAAGTTCCCTGGTTTTTACCACCCAAGAAAGTTATTTTCCTCCGCCCCTGTCTAGCATTGCCACAAAAGTGATCCCCGGGGTGAATTTCCTATTTCCCATCCAATTGTCAAGATTTTTCTTAAAGAGGGCTAATGAGGAGCTTTGCTTGACATGAATGGGTAGTCTATTCCTGAGCGTTGGAAGTCTCCAGAGTGTGGGAAGTCTCTGGGACAGGAATCTATCCCTCCAGCATGTTCTATTTATTGTGGTGACAAGGTTTAGGTCCCTGGAGCATGTGGCTCGGAGGGATTGGGGTTTCTTTAATTGTAGTATGTCCAACAGATCTGGGTTTGACATGGCTTTGTATGTTAGGCAGAGGTTGCCTCTGAGTATGCGATAAGCGATGGAGTAGAGCTGGAGTTTTTTGAGATGGTCTGTGTATGGCATCTGTTTGAGGCTGGTAATTCTCTTAGTGAGGTATTTCTGTGGTCTTTCTAGTTGTTGTAGATGTCTTGTGAGATACATGCCAAATGGGGCATTGTACTCTATAATGGGTCTGATGAGGGATGAGTAGAGAGGAACAATGACCTCTTTTTTTCTGGAGGTGAACCCCTTTGTGATGAGATGTGCCACATAGAAAGATATCCTGACTACTGTGGTGATGTGATTATCAAAGGAGAGACTACTGTCCACCTGTGTCCCAAGGTCTCTTATCACACTTTTGGTGTTTAGTAGGCTACTGCCTATGTGGTAGTTCATGGGTATAGTGTTTTTCCTAAAGGGGATTGAGCTTGAGGCCATGACTTTGACACCAAGCATCAGTCTCAGTGAGGCCCCTTTGTAGAATGTCCACATCATTAGGCAATTCTATCATGGCACCTAGTTTGCAGTCATCTGCGAACTTCATTAGCCAAAGACCTGCTGTATTAGCCTTGACTTCTGAGAAGTAGATGGCAAACTGGAGAGGATCCAGGACTGAGCCCTGTGGTACTCCACTTGTCACTGGTCTGAAGTTCGATCTGGAGTTGTCTACTTTCACCGTGTGGGTTCTGACAGTGAGCCAGTTGCCCACCCATCTTGTGACATAGAGATTTATCCCAGTCTAGTGAGTTTATCTATAATTCCAAAGTGGGGGATGGTGCTGAAAGCCTTTGCGAGGTCAGGATAGGCTGTGTGCACCACCTTACCCTCATCCATGGCTCTGGTAACTGCTTCAAAGAAGTCAATCAGGTTTAGGAGACATGACCTACCTTTTGCAAACCCAAACTGAGTGGGGTCCAGAGTTTGGAGGTTACCTATGTCCTTGTTTATAAGCTCCAAGATGATATGTTCCATGGCCTTGCAGACCAGGCTCATCAGGCTAATGGGGGGTGGTAGTTCCTGGGGTCCGTGGTGATGGCCCCGTAGTGGAGTTGGATAACCATTGCTGTGCACCACTCAGTAGGGACAAAGCCTGAAGTTATAAAACCTTTCTCATATGTTTAATTTTAATATTTAAAATTTGTTTTTGAAGTTTAATAAGAATACAATAGAGGTTCTGTAAAATGTAAGCAAAACACATTGTTAGCGCTATTAAATCTTAATCACAGCCATAGCTGTGTTTTCAGATTGGGTGACAAAATTAAAAATTTGATGGTTACAAATGCTCAGCAATAACTTCATAGGTGTGTACTAGGCTAATGGCCCTGGGACCTTTACAAGCCTAGCCCATAGAAGTGTCCTGGCACTGTGCTGCCCGTTGTTAATTCTCAGTGCCTCTATCAAGTAGAGCCACTGGAGTAATCCCCAGGGTGAACTTTCTATTTCCCATTCACTCATGAAGATTTCTCTTAAAGAGGGCTAGTGGGGTGCTCTGCTTGACATGTATGGGATGTCTATTCCAGAGCATGGGCAGTCTCTGGGTTATGAACCTGTCCATCCAGCATGTTCTGTTGATTGTGGTAAAGAGGTTAAGGTCTCTGGACTGTGTGGTGTGGAGGGATTGGGATTTCTTTAGATGTAGCATTTCTAACAGAGCTGGGTCAGACATGGCTTTGTAAGTCAAGCAGAGATCGCCTCTTAGTAGACGACATGAAATAGAGAATAGCTGGAGTTTTTTGAGTCTGACCATGTAGGACATGTGTTTAAGGCCTAGGATCCCCTTTGTGAGGTACTTTTGTAGCCTTTCCAGCTGTTGTAGGTATCTAGTGAGGTACATGCCAAATGGGGCATTATACTCTATGATTGGTTTAATGAGGGAAGAGTAGAGAGAAATGATGACCTCTTTCATCCGGGATGCAAAACCCTTGGTAATGAGAAGCGCCACATAGTAGGACTTTCTGATCACAGTGGCAATGTGGTAGTCGAAGGGAGAGGTTGCTGTCAACCTGTGTCTCCATATCTCTTATAACGCCTTCAGTGTTCAGTGGGCTCCCATCGATGTGGTAATTAGTGGGCACTGAGTTTTTCCTAAAGGGGATGGCGACACATTTTCTGGCATTAAGCTTAAGGCCATGGTTTCGACACCAGTCATTGGTCTCAATGAGACCTTTCTGTAGGATGTCTGCATCACTTGGGGAGTTAATAATGGCTCCCAGCTTACAGTCATCTGCAAATTTGGTCAGCCAGAGTCCCTCCATGTTGGCCTGAACATCTGAGAAGTAGATGCCCAACAGGAGAGGACCCAGGACCAATCTCTGTGTGACACCACTTGTAACTGGTCGGTAGTCTGACTTGGAGTCCGCTACTTTCACATTGTGTGTTCTATCTGTGAGCCAATTTGCAACCCACTTAATGATATAGGAGTTGATGCCTAGTTTGGTGAGTTTATCAATAATTCCTGAGTGAGGAATGGTATCAAAGGCCTTGGTCAGATCGAGGTAGGTTGTATGAACTGCCTTACCTTCATCCACTGCTCTGGGGACTGACTGAAAGAAGTCAACCAGGTTGAGCAGGCATGATCTACCTTTTACAAAACCAGATTATGTGGGATCTAGAATTTGGAAATTCCTTATATCCTTGTTAATTAGGTTCATGATGATGTGCTCCATAGCCTTACATATCAGACTCGTCAGGCTACTGGGGCGATAATTTCCACGGACTTTAGTCACTCCTTCTTTATGGAGAGGGATGACTGTAGCAGTGCACCATTTGGTATGGACAAAGCCTGAGGTGAGGCTGTGAGTGAACAGAGCACACAGATTTGGTCCCAGTTCACTTTGTAATTCATGCAGAACACAGCCAGGGGTATGGTTGGGTCCCATGGAAGCTGTATTATTGGCCTTAGACAATGCAGCTTTAACCTGTGCTGCAGTAATTCAGGGTGCCTTGCATTCTTCCGGTATTAAGATTGGCCCTTGGGGGGGGGGGGGGTTAAGTTGGCACTGAATCTGTCGGCCAGTATGTTGGCAATATCTGTTGGCTCAGTATAGGAGGTACCATTGTGCAGTAACTTAGAACAAATCTGGGTATTGCCATGGAGATTCTTGATATAACTAAAGAAGGCTTTGTGGTTGTTTTTAGTGACTGCCGCAATTCTGCCTTCATAGCTGGCTTTGGAGGTTTTGATGAGGGATCTCACCTTTTTGTTGAGGCTAATAAGGGAATTTTTCCAGTCTTAGAACTTCACCTTTTTCTGCAACAGTTTCTTCCTTCTGTTGTAGAGTTTATTAATGGCAGGGGACCACCAGACTGGCTTCCTTTTTTTTTGAGGAGAATGTCTTGGTTCTATTGGGTATGGCTAGTTCCATGCATTGATGTACATGTTCGTACAGTGCAGTGGTGCATAATTCAGCAGTTATGCATCTATTTTCCATTGGCATGGGTGCCATGAAGTAAGCCACCTCTGTTTTTAGGAGTCCAAAGTCAGCTTTGGAGAAGTTTTTCATGGTAGGATACCTTTTCAGGGGGTGTGGGTAAGATATGGATTTCAATGGTGATTAGTTTGTGGTCGGATCTAACCAGGGAGGAATTGATTATTGGTATAGAGCAACTGTTGCCCATGATAGTAATAACCAGGTCAAGGATGTTGCTTCCTCTAATGGGGGTAAGAATGAGCTGGTCCAGGGCATTGAAATTGATGAATTCTAGGAAGTGTTGGGCCAGTGCATTGGTGCTTGAGTAGTTTTCCCAGTTGATGGAGGGGTAGTTGAAGTCTCCTAATATGAGAGTGTTGGGTTGGACGTTGATAAATTCCAGGATGCTTAGGAACATGTAGTGAGAGTCTAGGGACATGGTTTGGGACCTATAGCAGGCTATGACCTGGATCACAGTCTTACCCAACGTTAGTTGTACCTGAAGTATCTCAGATGCATTATGCTGGACTACTAGTCTGGAGGTGTGCATATCCTTTATGAATAAGGAGACACCACTGCCTTTGGAGCTTCGGTCCATAATTTGGGGCCAAAAGATATGGAATGAGGTATAGCCTGGTGGCCCAGGGGTGCTTTCTGCTGGTTTAAACCAGGTCTCTGTTATAGCACAAATGTCAATGTTCTCAATTTTGAGGAGTGCTTCGAGCAAGTGCATCTTGAGATTTAGACTTCTAGCATTGAGCAGCATGACCCTCAGATTGCATTCATTTAGAGCTGTTACAGTGGTAATTTGGTCTTTGGAATACTGCCTAAAAAGGCACTATAGGGGTGGCAAGAGCCTTAGCCAGTACCTGGAAACCCAGGGTTGACAGATGCAGGCCATCTCTGGCAAAGCATCGAGGTCTGTCAATCATGTCATCCCAAGCAGACAGATACTGGATCCCCTTAGAATGACACCAGAAACTGTGCCAATTGTTGAAGTCAATCATTTTTTGTTTGTACTGTGGTATCATTCTAGGTGATGGTAGGATACTGCTCAGGTTTAGTGTCATACCTGCCTGGGCCACATAATCTAAGAGCTCCACCATGTCTCTTTTCATGTAGTCCAGGGAGGTGTGTCTCAGGTCATTCTCACCCACCTGGACAATGACAGAGTCATACTTGTATTTGTTGTGGAGTGACCTGAGTGTGTGTGTTATGTGTCGGATTCTGGCACCTGATAGACAGATGACTGTTACCTTCTCCTTATTCAACCTAGTGAGTGGGACATCTGTGTGCCTCATCATTGAGTCACCTATGATTAGTGTATTGAGCAAGGTGTTTAGCCTTAGGGCCGTAGGTTGTGGGGCACACTGTGGAAATTAGCTATGTGTCCTGTGGTTTGTGCAGTGTTGTGGTGGTCGAGTGCATTTCTGTCTTGGAGGTCTCTGCTGTTTGGGTAAATTTCTATTGAGTGCCTCAATGAAGGTGGGTGTGTGGTTTGTGTTTTTATGTGAGAGCTGTGATACTGGATGTTCTGGAGGGATCAGTGTTCCTTGTGGTGTGGTGCAAGTATTGACCTTCTCCTCTTGACCAACTAGTCTGTCATGGCTGGAGAGTGCATAACTTCCGATTTGGTGATATAAGTGCATCTCTCCGAAGTCTGAGTGTTGGGAGGTAAATGGAAAGGGTTGTCTGTGTACATGAGGTAGTTGCTGCACTGCCTCAGAATGCCTAAGTGCACCAGGTTAATAGGAGAAAGCACAGGGAACTGCCCTTTAATCATGTCAGGAGGGGTGGTCATAACTACTAAGTATTGGAGCTATTTCCGTCAAGAACGACTAGTGCTGATGGCTCTTAGGTGTGCTATAATAATTGCTACAAAACCTGTTGAAGTACAAAGAGATTAGGCTATTTGAAGTGCAAGAGAGAAAGAACTAGAAAGACCTAAGGGAAAAACTGGAGAGCAAACTTTCTAGCACCAGTAATAGTTTACCTCAACTCAGCACCTCTGAGCGGAGTTTAAACAAGCACAACCCCATGCAAACATGGGCTTTTAAAACAGAAGGTTGAAGGGGATGGAAAAACTGCCCAAACATTCAATAAACTACAATTTCTTGCCAGAAACCACTCCTCTTGTGGTAGATAGGCTACCTACTGCTTACCACTCTCACTGACAAGCTAGAAGGCTTCTCCTCCAACACAGAAATGCTTGGGTGAGCTCAAAAGCTTACAAACAGTCCTGGATACAGCAAATCTGTATCTGGACTACACTAGTTACAGGAAAGGTGGGAAACAAGCTTAGAAATTTTTTTTTATATACAGAAACGCAGCTAAAACAGCAGTAAAACAATTCAAATGCAGTGCAAGTTAGCACACTGAGTGTGTAGCAATATTAATTAAAGCAAATACAGTTTAAATAAATGCAATTACATTAAAAAAAATGACTAAATGTGCAGAAAGCAGTAAATTAGGAAAAAGTCAAAATGGAGGCACTTATAGGATCAGAAAGCAATGCCAGCAAATATATAAATAATTCAGTCAAGCAAAAATTAAGACAGGGCAGAACTCTGAACAGTTAAAAATGCCAAAAAATGTACTTATCAGGTCTATATTTCCAGATTGTTTGAGAATCACACTCAGTCAGAACACAAGGAGAGTCTAGCAATGGTAGATTCTAGCAAAGTGTTTTTTTTTTAATAAAGTGGAAAGGTGGAAAGAAGGAACAGAATATAATTCAAGGTTAAGAAACTAAGTGGGTTGGCCTTCTCAAATGTTATCTCTGTGTTAGGTAGAGTGAGCTAATGACACTAGATTGGGGGAGTGTTCCAAATCAAATGTACAGTAGGTGTGGGCAGCTGCAAAGCCACCAAGTATAAGAACAAGACACCAACAGGGAGGGATGTTGGGAAACTATACTACAGTTACTAGCTACTCACAAACAGAAAATACAACTCTCTCTCTCTCTTGGCTTTTCCCGGTTAGGGGTCACCACAGCGGATCACCTTGTCCACTCACGACTGGCAGTGGAGTTTTATGGTGTTGAGTTGCCAGCCCAGCATGCAACCTTCCACAGAAGGCACACACATGCACGCACTCATGCCTAGGGCCAATTTTAGCGTGTCCAATCCACGTACAGCATATCTTTGGGATGTGGGAGGAAACCGGAGCATCCAGAGGAAACCCACATGACCACAGTGAGGACATGCAGACTCCGCACAGAAGACACCCCAGCCAAAGATCAAACCAGAGAGCCTCTTGCTGTGAGGCGACAACACTAACTGCTGCACCTCCGTGGCCGTCCAAAAACAGAAAATACAACTCTCAGTATGAAAAAGCAGTTTACAGTTAAGTAATTCAGTAAAAATGCAATTGCAGTAATGAAACACTATCTAGTAATGAGAAATACAGTTAAACAGTATAAAACAGTACAGAAATTCAGTGAAATAGTAAAAAAAGCTTTATAACAGTGCAAAATGTAGTAGATTAGCTGTATAGCACAATTATAAGCGTTAAGAAGTGCAATTCAATTAAATAAATGTAAGAAATAACTTATTCTGCTCTTGGAGTCTTAGGGAATTTCTGCTTTGTCCCAGTGATGAATCACCACTCCAAAGCCTGTAAAAACAAGCACAGTCCCCTGCAGACACAGGGTTTAAATACCAGAAAAGATGGAAGAATCTAGAAGCTTGAATTAACTGACTATAAACCAGCTCTATGATTCAGCAGAATACAGCCCCGACTATGGCACAGATAACCTTAGTTCAAAATGAGAGTCTGGTGCTCATAGGAGCTACCCAGGAAGGATGGCAATGAGTGGCCATAGCTGTCTTGTTCATCCCAAGTAGGCTCTGGCTCTCCATAAGGGTGAACCTAGTAGAGTTCAAACCTGCTGAACCTGCACTGTCATAGTGCATTTGCACCAGTATCCAAGGGAGACTTGGTGTACAGAAACATGCTTCCTCTCAACACAAAGCAATATTGGAGCTTAGAGGTGCTGCTTAGGGGCTAGTGGGCTGTTCCCAAGGGAAGAGGGTAGACCATCTCCAGGATCAGCAAGCTGGCCCATTCTCTACCACCCAATTTTCACCAAGGAATGGAGGGCCAAGCAAAATTCCCAGATAGGAAAGACTGGGCCATAGGTCATTTGCGTAGCCTAGGAATGTCTGACTCTCATTCCCCATGAATAAATGGGATGACTGTGCATTGGTAATGAAGCCACTGAAAGATATCTTGGGGAATGTAGAGAAGCCAAAAAAAAATATTTGACAATGCATTATTGGTATGTAATAGATATTACCACCTATGAAGAGGTAGAAATAAAGTACAAATAATGATTTCTTTGTAGCATTTCTAGGTTGTTCTAGCTCTCACAAAAATTTGAGAAAAAGTTGTTGTCAAAGTGTATTAGAATTCTGACTTTCTATTATTTTCTAAAAGTGCATAAAAATAAATATAAACCAACCAGTGAACCGATTGTTTCCAGCTGTCATAAATGATTAGAAAACATTGTAAATCTGGTTAATGAATAATTAATGAGACCATTAGCTCTTGATGATTTTCATATTTGTGATTCAAACCACTTATTTCAGAATATTAATAATATCATACCTAGCAAGGATATGCACTGGGTGACTTAAGGCATAGTAGATTACATGATGACATTAGGCACTTACATGGAATGGAGGTCCTGCAATATGCTGCTGTCACATTACAAATTAGAACTAACCTACCTCTGCCTAAGGAACAAATACATACATCTTGATGATGTCTTATATCATCATCTAAAGGGTACTGACACAGACTCCCCCTTTGCAGCAGACTATATTCATTTAGTAATGGCACCTTTTGCAAAGGAGTATATTATTGGATGTTGACATGGATAGTATTACTTTTCCATCTCTAGATCAAGGAACCACACTTTATGAGAACAATGTATAATGGCTATGTTTTTGTTCATTTTTTAAAGATGTTAAAGTGACACCTAATAATATGATGATGTGAACCTGGTAGTTGGTTGCATTATTAACAAACATCTTCCTGAAACTAAATTATGTATTTTATCGCAGGAAGAAAATACACATCAAGAAGTGGATGTTTATTTATTTATTAATTTTTTCAATAATCACTGAGAATTAAAATTAAGTAATAAAATATTATGATGTGACAAGCAGAACAAAGGAGTTGCTAAATCCAAAGCAGCACAGATGTGAAGTAGGGAGGTTTTACTAGACCAGCCTGAATTAACTGATATTTTTTTTTGACTGGCCAACAAAAGAAACTTTGTTCTTTGCATCTTTTTCTCTTCCTTTCTCCCGTATCCATCAAGACCTAATCTTAACTGACCATTTATTTTCCCTTTCCCGGCACCTGAGGAATCTGAGAGGAAGTTGACAGCAAAGGAATATTGCCATCATGATGGTGAGAAGAAAGGTTTCATATACTTCCTAGTATCCCCCACATGGTTGGCTGACAGTAGCTGCTGAAATGGGGCCTGAAATGTTTGAATAGTCATGTGCATATCCTTCTACACAACACATACATAACATACACAACACACAACACATCAAATGTAGCTGCTTAGAACACTGATATGCCACAGTGTGACAAGTACACACTAATTGCTTCCCTTCACTCAAGATAAGCAAAACAACCTCAGTTGCTCTCTCTTATCCTCTTAACTAGTTCCTCCATTGCTTAGGTTCACTAGGCAAACCCAGGTTGCATGGCTGCAGTCAGAGCTTTATCTATTTACTACACAGAACCAGTCTAGTAAGAAAAGAAACATAGAGGTAATCAGAATTTTAGAAAATCCTCAGATTATCTATGGTATGATCCCAGATATTCTAATTAGGTGTAAAATATAATTATCGACCATAAGATGGGTAAGGCCAATCTATAACGAAATGGGATTTTTTACTTCAAGCACAAAAAGGGGAATTGTCTAGGCTTAACATGGCCAGCAAGAGCAGCTAGCCTAGCACTTACCTATGAACCTATGAGTCTATGAACCTATGACACAGTCCTCCAGGACAACAGATCACAAGCTGGCAAATCTAAACAAAGGAACATCAGTAGTCTCAGACGGTGTAAGGTGGCTAAGCACAAGTATACAGTAAAGGTGACAAGTGCTTTTAGATCACAGAGTGAATTGGCACAAAGTAGAACACCCAGAGGATCAGAGCTAGAACCAGAGTGCTTCAAAGTCTTCTTATTTGTTGCCTGGCTCTGTGATGTTGACAGATAAACCCTGACTATAATCTAGATGATTTGAGATTGATTAGCCAATCAGGTTCTGGAATAGACAGGTGGGTGAGGAAGGGAGTGAGCAGCCAGTGATGGCTCACCAATCCTGGGGAAGGGAACAGTGGTTCCATTTGACCTCACAGCTTGTGGATGGAAGCACATGCATGTACTGGGAGGGTGTAGGCTGCCAAACAGTGATGATGAGCCTCTTGGCAGCCATTTATCATGAGTTTAAGGCCCTGAAAGAAATGCTAGCAATGGCACAAATTATTTTTGTTGGCAGTGAAAAAGTCTTCTTGCCTGATATTATCATCTAGAAAAGAGAGAGAGGTATAAAGAGAAAGTTAATTTGTTGATACAAAGCTATATAGCACCTCATGTAATGTGAAATACAAGACAAAAATGATAAATTCAGCTGTATTAGAGGTAATGTTATACCACAGTATCTAGTGGTGTGGATTATGAAAATGCAATGCACAGATCACATTGAAAGGACTGAGAAAACCATTGCAATATTACTGCATAACCCATGGTTGCCTATTCTGAAATTAAAAATCACCCTAATGCTATACTACCCAGAGCCACCTGACAACAGTTAATAAGGAAATGAAAATGCCATAATGATGTTCTCATTAAGCAGCAGTTTTCAAAATATCTCGATATAACACTCTTTATTGCTGAAAGAAACCAGTTTTGGGAGTTCTAAACCATGCTTAAAGATTTCATAATACTGCATGTTAAATCCCTTCTTTAAAAGCTTACCTTGTGTCTCTACTTCAAGCTACTTAAAAAGGGGAAAAATACATTTATTTTCCTCTGACTTATAATAAGGCAAAACACATTACAATTCAGACTCCAAATTAAAATAACTTACAAGACCAACTTTTAAAAAATGCTGCTTTCCTTTCCTGGGACTTCTGATAGCCTTGTAACACGATCAGAAAATGAAAATCATGTGTTCTGCTAGATAAAACTTTTAGAATAGCAAAAGTTTTATTTTACAGTGAAGTCTTGCTGTATTTAAGAGAGTGTGTGTCCCTCCTTGTCAGTCTGTATAATTAAAGTTATGTTTCATTAGTAACAGGGTTAGCCACCTGGCGGTGTGTTCCTTGGCTCCAGATGACTGCAACTGTTGAAGTGACCCCCTGACCCCATATGTAAAATGGGAAAAGGGGTTGTGGATGGATGGATATATGGTTATTCAATACAAGTGTGTAAAATAATTAAGTGTGAAGGTCATGTCATCTGAATGATAGCAGGAAATACTGTCACCTTTGCAGAAAATGTGATTGCAGTGGAAGCAATGTGTACTGGTGGATATCAGAACTGGTAGTACCCAGAACAGCAATATACAGCAGATTCCAAGAACATTATTTGATTGAATGTCAAAAAAGTAAGAGGGGTTTGAAAGAAGGGAAATTTGGATCATGGCATCTACCATGACTGTTGGGAAAGATGATCTATAAGGAAAGTACATGTAGTTAGCACTGATCATGACATTGAGCTTCTGCATGATTGACAGGTTACCACGGCACCTACTAAGCTACAGGTGGTTGAGATGCAGAATTGAATGAATGAACTAGATGGCAAGGTACTAATATAGAAAAACAACTGATTGCATTGGAAGATAAGGCTCATGGTATGAATGTGAGGTTGATCATAGTGCTGGAAGGAGAAGGTTTGGACATGCAGTTTGTGAAAACCAAGATGGAACAGTAGATAGATTTCATAAATTCATCACTAAGTACTGAAGTATATCAGCTGTCATTGACCAGGTTAGAAGGGGCATATGGGAAACTCAGAGTTATTCTGCTGCAGTTTGCAATGATGTATGTACTGGCAAGTATGGCTGCCATACCGTGGTAGGCCAGACATAGAAACATGATTATTCAGCTTCAGCTTTTCAACAGAGACTGAAGTTTGCAGAAGCTATTAGAGAATGCAAATGATGTAAACTGAAAATTAAGTTAACTTTCTCTGCAATGTTAAACAGAGTTTTGTACAGAAGTAATGTTGACTTTTACTACTGCAGAAGAATGGATGGTTAAAATTAAAGGTCAATGCATGAGAGGTATTACACAAGAATTAAAAATCTACATGACTCTGTCATTTCAGTGGAAGTGGAAGAGGAATGGGAAGAGGAACAGAGGTGGAACCAAAAAAAGGGGATTGCTTTTGTGTAAAGCATCACAGGATAAATGGTGATAGAGGATACATATTCCTATCTGATCCTAAAGTATTATAAATAGCTATGTTTGCTAAATCTTGATTATTATAGTATGTTCTAGAGGATCATTTATTATGGAGGAGTGACTTATTTGTAAAATATGTAACTTTAATATTAAACTACTGAAGCAAGAAAGTGAGCTGTTTATCAAAGTTGTTATACTTGCAATAAAGATATTTAATATTGGCTCCAGTTTAATCCATTTGTTTCTTAATTTCAAGTACTACTAGTGTGAAATAAGTATAATTTCATATTGAGATACTGGTGCAGCCCACGTACCAAATTAGATTAAGTGAATATTTTTGTCTATTTTTGAAAGAAGTGTTGCTTTGCTTGATGTATAACACATCTATTTTAATTTTGAATTTAGCACAAGAAATAGGGGCTTAAAATGGGTTATATCTATTTTAATTTTGAACGGAGGTCATTGACATAACCATGAAAAGTACAATGGCGAAAGACTTTATGGTCTTACATATGCTGCATTTTATCTTAATATTTACTTGTTTCATTAAGTGAATTCCCCACAGAATGATTGATTACTGTATAATTTCAATGTATTATGGACAATACTGTTTAATTAATGTGCTCTAAAATTGGATGCTGTAATTCCCTAGAAATTGTTATCTGAAAATCTAATCAGTGTCTTTTATATATGAGTGTTCAGTAATGCAATAGTCATTGCAAGTAAATTAATGACTAAATATCAATCATCCACTAATTATTCGGTCAACATGAGAACACAAATAATGTTGCTTACTCCTTGAATCAAAAGATATGTTTTAAAATTCTGTAATCATGTAAATACTAAGATGAACTTAGCATCTGCATAGTTTAATTGCTCCAAGTATTTAGGGTTTCTAATACCACTACACGAATGGAGCCTAGCATTGTCTCTTTCTGGAATTCATATGAGGCTACATATATTGGTAACATATTTAAGTATGATTGTAATTTATTTTTTATTAGACCTTTGTGCCTCCTACTACTGGAACTGTTTGGGTATCTTTCTTCCATGTTGCTCAGGTTTCTGCTTGCAAATCCTGGTATTTTATGATGTTGTGTCTCTCTGTATGTAAGGTACTGTAATCACTGGATTTAACAATTTCAGTGGTCAGTGCTACTTTTCTCTTTTTTCATGGACTACTATATCTCCTTGCAGCTATTTTTTGAACTGTTGGTAATGGATAATTCCATGTAATATAAAAAATTATAATTCTCTATAATGGTTTGTGATTCATGTTTCTAATGCTTCTCGGCTACCAATCCCCATTGCAGACTTGCCACGTTATTGTGTATTTCAGTATTCAGGCTTTCTGACTTCAGTGTATCACACCCAGCAACAAGATGTGCAACTGTTTCCAGTTCTGTTTTACAGCATCTGCATTTATCTTGTTTCTCCAACATTTTCAATGGACTTTGTAAATCAAAGTGTAAGTAGTCCACTTTCCTGGGCTGCCATTATTAGCTTTTCAGCTTTTGGTTTCATTTCCCCTCTCCTAAAAATTTTCTATGACAATACTTTGGTCAATGTTTGGTTGTTCCAGGAGATCTCTGTACATGCTGTATTTGAGGATTTTTCAATGGTTTCTTCTTCACATCTGATACTTTTCCTTATATTCTTCTGATTGTGATAAGGTTAGCAGATATGCATGCAGGCCCATGATTGTAGATCTATATGTGTACTCAATTTCAAGGAGGCCCACACCTCCTTCAGAACAAGGAATATACAACCTTGGTATACACTGATTTTTATATATCATTTGATAAGCATAAAGCATGTCTTTTTGTTTTTGTGCCTAACTGATTCAGTACTTTTTTGGAGCCCATCAATCACCCTAAACCTGTAAATTAAAACAAGAAGAGTAAATTGATTTATAGCTTCAACGTTATTCCAAGATGTCAAGGCAATTTTCAATATTAGTTTTAGTCTTCTGAAGTATTCTTTACTAAGCTTTATTCTTATTTGTTCATATTGACCCTTCATCTATTCCCAAATGTTTATGCATTCCCTCCTGCTAGAGTTCTATCACATTCCTGTCCTAGATTGATAATTTTTAGCGCTGTAGCTTTCCTTATTTTAAATGTTGCTTTTCCACATTTATCAAGACCAAATGTCATTCTTATATCATCTGAAAAAATGTTATCTATTTGTAGTTGTGCTTTCAACTCCTCATCTGATGACCTATACAAAGTTTCTAGGAGCCAAATTGCAACCATAGCCTAATCCTTTAAATAAACAGCTTAATGGGTTACGGGCAAGAAAAAACAGCAGCTATGACACACTGGAATACTCCCACCCCTTTTATTTTTTTATCCACGAAATAATAATTTCCCCTTTGACATGGCCCAACTGCAAAGTGGTTTGTCACGGTTTCATTATCAATGTAATGCAACTGATCAATGTAGGGTGTATAATGTATATCTGTAAGCTTTCTTTATCCATGAAAGTGGGATGCTGTCAAATGCATTTTTTTGTAATCTATCCATACCATACTTTGATTCTTTCCATTTTTACAACCCTCTGTTATGGTTTTATTTAGTAACAAACGATCCTTTGTTCCACATGACTTTCTTTTATTAACTTTTTGTTCCTTTGCCATAATTTTTTTTTTCAAAATGACTATAAACTCTGCTCACATCAGTTCCATTCCATGATTTGTATCTTGTTGGAAGGCAACTTATTGGTTTATAGTTATTAGGATGGCTTACAAGTTCATTCTTAAGGTTGAGTATAATTTTTCCTGTTGTAACCATGTTAGTGTCTGTTTGGGATGTGCAAATAAGTAATTCTTGTTCAGGGCTAAATCTTTTTGTAAAGATGTTAAAATATTTAACCAAAAGTTAGATAATGCAGCTGGATGCAGGGTTTTCCAATTAGGAGCTTTTATTAATTTTGTCTCAGTTTTCTTTGCTGTTACTTCATCCCATTTCATATCGTTTACATTGGAGCTCCTTACCTTTTATTTTAATTTTTTTTCCATTCAGCATCTTTATTATTTTCAACATAGTCTTCATATATTCTTTCCAAAATGCGTCTACTACTACTTTTTTGGTGGTGTTTTTGTTTTGTTTCTCAGTCCTCTGTAAAACCTTTTTGAGTCATTAATTAATTGTTTGTTTTGTACTTTTCCTTTATATTTATCTACTTATCTTCTAAGTTTTTCTGCTTGAGTATATATTTTAGTTTATTATTGGAAATTGTGCATGATAAATCGTGTTCTATTTTAATACTGGTCTTTGCATTTACCACACCTAACTTTCAAAGTATTACTGATTATGTGTTCCCTTGTGAATATTCTAACAGTGATACTTCCTGTCGTGATTGCCTAATAGTTTTGTCTATTTGATGCTTCCATTGTGACATGCAATTTGTCCCCTTCCATTCCTTTGTTACTTTGTGTTTTTATGATAACACTTTATCTGTTATTAGTTTAGCTTCACAGAAATATATCCTATTTATTTCTTTTATATCACATGAATTTCTCTTAATATTCCTGATTACTGTTTTCATCTGTTTTACCAGTTTTTCAACATTCTGGATATTATTTACTTTCTGTAATCTATTTCTTTCATCTATCTTAATATGGCTATCCAGCTACTAAATTAAGCAGGCCTTCCCTTATATAATTTTCTTCTGAACTGAGAACATTTTCTTTGCACTTTGTTTCCTGTAAGATCTACAGAAAGTTCCAGAACATCTTGCTGCGATATATCTGTATGAGGTGCATTCTGCATTATCTGCTGCCCCTCCATATGTGACCCATTGGCCCATCACCCTGCAAAATTACCTGTGTCAGAGTTGCCACTGTTTCCCACTCCTTCCATTGCTGTGCAACTTCAATTAGACTTTCGTACAGGTCTCCTACAGAAGGCTCCACAGCATCACCACATAGCAAATCTTCTTCAGATCCTTCACTCCCCCCCTCCTTAATCTGAGGACCCATTGTTCCATCATGTTACGACACTACCTGTATTGGAGTCTCCACACTAACACTTTGCAGATAGCCCATCACTTTATTTTTTATTTGTTTAACTTCTACCTCACTAATCCTCTTTTCTACATTCGCCTTTGTGATATTATTTTTTTATATAGTGAAATTTGTTTATATCCAGGTGCCTTTGCCTGTATTTCTCTTTCAATATCATTGGACCTGCATTTTTGTATTGATTAGGTTTGGCTTTCTCCTTTGCGGATGTATATGGCACAATATCAAATCTCTTTTTCTTTCCCATGTCCATGTTTCTTTTTTTTATTTTTCAAAAAGCTCTGTTTTTTGTTATTTACATTTTTTTACTTCATCTGTCATTTCCTTTTCCAAGCGACCAAATATGTGTTTGTCTATGTAATTTTTTTTTGTCGATCTGTTCTAAGGAGCATACCCTTTGTATATAGCTTTTGACAATTTTTCTTGTGCAAGTCCTTTTCTTTCTTCTAATTCCTCTCCTACTCTTTCTGAATATTGTCTGTTTGGACGTTATGGGCCCTTTCCATAATACTAACAAAGTGTAATTTCTTCCTTATCCCCAACAGTCCACTTTGTCATCTATATGCCTTTTTTTGACCTGTCAGTTTTTGTGAATACTTTTCCCTTCTACCACTGGGGCCACCCTTCACTTGAGTTTGGCCAAACCAAATGTGATAGGAATGTTTCATGTCCGGAGGATTCTACACTGCCTTTTTTCCAGTCCTGGCACCAGTGCAAATACCAGGAGTTGGCATTTTTTATCTCGGGACCTGTGCACTTGTTCTTTTTTTTTTTTTGACCTATTGTTCTCCATGATATAGATAAAATACAGTCCATGTATCAGAATCATCTTGGGGAGACTTTGTAAAAACAGGTTATATCATGTGAAGATACTCACCAAGACTTGAAGATGAATTCATTTCCAGCACCACATCGATACTGCTATGCTGATTACTTGGATTCACTCTCTGAAAATATAATTCTTTGCTAACCCAAGTGGGAAACTGCATTTTTATCAATCCCAGTTTTAGTTTTGTGTAGAATTATGTAGCTTTTTCAAATTTCATTTTCTACTGCCTTTCTATATCTCTTCCATGTAACATCTTTGTGTTACCTGTAAACAAATTCACTCTAGCTCTTTTAGAAATTATTAACATGTAAGGAGACCTTGACTTACCCTTGTTTCAGTTCTGCTCCTTTTGGTATCCCATTGTTACCAGCTCCTCCTGCCAGCTAACTATTTTTATCTGCCTGTGTGTTCTGGTGCGGCTTATCAGCTTTTAACTTTTGAAACAACTGCTATCTGTATTTCTATATTTGATAGCTTATCAACTGTTGTCCTCAGGGGCTATGTGAAGGGTTCTTATGAGGGAGAAAGAGGCTGTATCTAGTTCTCTGTTTTCTTCGTTACCAACTCAGGGAAAGCCAGGATAATCTAACACAATTTACATGGGTATAGCAATCCTTTCTTACCACTTAGGCAGTCCACTAACCTATCCTTCATGAGAGAATCCATCATTTTAAAAACCACAGAAGACAAAATGGAAAAGTTACTGTCATGTTTTATTTCTACATAAAATACTGTAAAATGTCCGCTTTCTAGCTATGATCATGTTTGAGCAGTTTTACTGCTTTGCAGATATACACATCAGAAGAACAAACTCTACTCTTCCTCTGTGCTTCTGTTACAGTATATGCCAATTAGCTATGTGAAAATATATCTAGCACACTTATAGAATCATTATAGCTACAAGGAAACTGCAACGTTAATGTTAAACTCATCTGAAAATTTCCAGTTTTACTTATAATTTTGAAGTATGTGAATGTCACTGAAATACTGCTTTGCTAGAAGTCCGTCAGTATCCTGGTTACTATTTTATGCATTGCTTGCTTTTCCCTGCAGAACTTTCACAGATGTTAACATTTAATACCTTGGATTTGTTATAAGAAGCTGCAAAAGTTGCTTTATGGAATTGTCCCAACACCTTGTAAATGTAAAAAATGAAAAGAACAACTACTAAAACAAAACGTTTACATATGTAAACATATGGACAATCTGGACATCAAAAATATAAGCAAAATATTTTTTGAATGGTATTTACCAGTCGGATCGATGCCTTGTTACCAGGAAGCAAATGAAAGACCCTGATAACATAATGCGAGTCAGCAGATTATCAGAACAAAATATGAATCGGCAGACTCTGAGAATATTAAGTGAGTCAGAAGACTCCTTGAGAACATAATTTAAATCAGCAGGCATTCAGAACATAATGTGAGTCAGCAGACGCTTTGAGAACTTACTGTGAGTCACAAGATGCTCAGAATATAATATGAGTCAGCAGACCTAGCAGAGAGAAGAAGGTGATCTTAGCAAGGAATGTTAGACTTCTTCCTTCATAACTGGTACCTGATAAAAATTAATCCCAATGTAAAATGTAGAACATTCCATGATTCATGTCTGACGGAAGTATTTCTAGATAAATTGAAAGATACTGTTTTTCTATATATGATTTCAAATATATTCTTGGGACTAAAACTCATCAAAGTGGGAAACAGGCCTCCAAACAGTCTTATAAACTGCTTTGCCTTATACATCGTGACTCACTCACCCTGTCAAAGTAGAAAAATAGGCCTCTAACATTATTCTAAACCGCTATGCATTATACATCATGAGTTGCACCTTTTAAATTTTCTGTGATGAATGCCACTAACAACTTGCAGCTGCTCACCAATTTACATTCACACCTCTTAGTTGTTGTGCTGTGGGCGTGGCTGCACAAGCGTGTGCATACATGTGCATTCTTTGAGACTAGCACCCTGTCCAAAATGAACTTCAAAGTTTGCACCTATGGTTGCCAGGACAGGCTCCAGTATCCCAGCAACCTTGTTAAGGATAAAGTGCATTAGTGAAAAATGGATAGATGGTGCCATACTTCTCAGAAGTTGCATTATATTATATGCCTCAGTCCTCAGAAATATTTCATAGCACACACAGTTTTTTTCCACCTTCTAATATTCCAAAATGTGCACAAATTCACAAGGATAGATAATGTTTTCATGAACATCAATGGAGTGAATCCAGTTACACTGAACCATAAAACGCAAAACAGCATCAACTGGAGCAAAAGGTCAGTAGTCCATCTTCTATGACCTTGAAGCTTCTGCAAAACTTCCACAATCTGAAGAAAATAATAATAGTTAAGAATGGTTATTGCAGGTTATTTCACTTCCCTCATGCCAAGTATTGCTGACTGTGGGTCCTTGCAAGCTTTTTGTAAATACAATCCGGCAGAAACTTTCCTATCTTGGAGTTTTGATTGATGCAGTATTGCACTGTGTATTTCTTTGAAACGTCATTCACAAACTGCAAGAATTTCAGAATAAATGCATGCTTTTATGTCCTTTTCCACAGTATGTAATGAAATTTTATTTTGTCTCATCTAACTTTGCACTTCATACCTCGTACCCGCTCAACAATGTGTAGTGTGATTCAGTTATTGTTTCTCTCCCAGTCTACATAGGGATTTGAATCCGGATTCACAACTCTTCTCTGACACACAGTATAATTCGCACTGCTTTGCTTTTCAGACACATACTATGTAAATTGCACTGCTGCACTGTTCCGTTGCAGTGTGGGATCAATCAGCACTGTACTGCGGTGGCTAATACTAAGGTATACTAATACAGGCAGTGACCACGTCTGTAATGTGGTTCATTTATTTACTCTAATGAACATGCACTTCATGGTTTAGAATGGTTAGGGGGAGGAGTGGATGGTTCTGGCTTGCACAAAAAAAAAATAGTAAAAGAACAAAGATTGCAATAATCAAGACTTGTTCAGTTTTGTGATTTGTGTATCATACATCTAAACAAAGATGTGATTCATATATTTCAGTCATTCTACAGCATATAGTGTGATCCATATCCCTATATGTTCCACTATTCAGACAGAGTTATATATTTCCATTGCTCTTAAGTGTTCTTCACATCTCTTAGTTATTGTCTATGATAATGATGACTATTCCAATTTTATCTGACAGCACATTCAGTTTCCTAGACAGAAAGGGCACTATTCTGTAATGTGCACTAGAATTTTCACTAGTGGAAAGACGTCCCTCAGTTGTTTATATAAGATATGAACATGAGCTCTGTGCTGAGACATGGTGTATATTGATTAATCCATGAATGAAATGTTATCTTTGCCGCAGAGTTTAAATCTCCCAAAGTGTGTTGTTGCAGGATCTCAGTGTCATGAGCAATATTCTTTACCAGGAAGAAACATGGATCTCTGATGCTACAAGTACAGTAAGCGAGGACTACAAATGGCAGAATTTCCACTGTTAATTCCCAGCCAAGGTATCCAGCCTGGCAACAGTATCAGCACCACCAGTCATCCAATGTCTTTTCCTCTGCTGAATCACTAAGTTGCTCTTTTTTTCCTCTTTTAAAATGACTCTTTTATATCCATTAAGTTGAATATATTTACACTGCTCCTGAAAATAAATACAATATTCATACTGCTTTCTTCTTTATAATTAGGACAGTGCTGAACAGAGAATTCTCTGTTCCCATTGTAGTCTCTGAAACATATGTGGGATTACCTTCACATATACAACTTATTTCTCCTTATGTTAGTATGGATCAGTTTAATGCAGACATGTATGGTCACGTATATACATTGTGAAACCCATAGGAGTCATATGTGCCTTACTGTGGTCCCTGACAACAATGATTTTAATAAGACACAATTCTCTTCTCATGAGAAGATCACTTTCTATAACCAAGTTTTGCATCTGTCTGTTCATTTTCTATGAGTCATATGTTAAATTCTGTGTGCTGAGACACTGGGTATTTGTTAGACAGCAGACTGCTTGTGAAAAAGGTAGAAAGATTGTTCCATTTTATTCCATGCATTCTGAAGCACACCAGTCTTCATTTTAGTGACCAAATTCATTTTAAAGTTACAGTGAAGTAAACAATAGATATTCCATTCTTTGATCCTTGGAAATAAGGTTTATTAAAACAGACAGGAATTGGAATACACATTTCAGGAATTAGGGTCAGTAATAAACTACCTACAAAATGCTGCAACAGTTGTTTTTGTATGAATGTTTATTTTGGGGTTTTATATGTACTTTTTACTGTATTATAGTAATGCAGCATTTTCATTTTGCAGAGAAGTTCTCTAGCTCAAAGATCAGATCCACAGCACCATTCACATCTGGTACAATGTGTGTTGGTTCTACCAGTGCTGGATCCATGGCAAAATCTCGGTGCCCATGGAATCCATCAGCCAATTGCCCAGCGGCAGCAGCATCCTGCTCATGAGGACTATAGACACCTGTACAAACTAAAATGGATTTACAGCTAGTGGCACCGCACTGAAATACAGGGCTGGCTTCCCTGTTCTCATGGTCTTCTTCTTGAGTCACCTCTGTAGAAACACCTTGAGAAGTGGCAATTTTGGCATGGATACGGGCCTTTGCTCCTTTCTGATATTTCTTTTCTAGTATGCGATTGTACAAGTTAGCACCGTAAATGTCAGTCATAGGATTATCCCTGTCAGAAACAGAAAGAAAAAAATGTTTTACTATCCATCCAGTAAGAGTGATCATAATGAAGCACATAAATGTCTAACAACGAATGATAGTTTTCTTATAACTGTCCTCAGATTTAGCAGTAAGTACACGGGGCTTTTGCTTAGATAATGGACTTAGGTAATTCTGAAGTGGTAAATCAAGGAAAATAAGATATTATGCAAGATTTGTTCTAAAACAGAAGTAGGCCAGTTGGTAAAACAGCAACTCTAGTTCTTAACAAACAAGACTAACTTCTGCAGCTTTACAAAAAAAATTACAGAAAATTTTAGACTCAAGAGTACAGTAAAAATGCTTTGTTTTTACATTTTATTATACTTTAGTGAAATCAAATTGAAATAAGTATATGCAAAGATTAATAACAAAAAACATTTACTCAGCATCTCTTCTCATGTGAGCTTTAATTAAATGCAGTATTACCGTGTTTCACAAGCATATGCATTAAGTATCTGTGTGTGTATGTGTTTGTGTGCTTATACAAAATAATACATGTATATACACATACGTACATGGATATATATGTATATGTATATACGAACACTGGTAATGAATACTGGTAAATATTTTGTCATGCAGAAATGTCAGCAATAACCACATTGAAATCTGCATGTCAATGCTTACCTTAATCGACAATAAAATTCTCAGTACTACACCGACCAAAACAGGACAACAAAACCTTAACAGTAATAACAGACACACTTCTTATCAATAGGGATACTGCTGGGGGAAGGGTTTTTCATAAGATAATGTGCAAGGCCAGAATTAGGTTCAGGGGCAAGGATAAGGTTAGGGTTAATATTCATAAGTAAGAATGGGCAGGAGAGGCTTCACCAGAACAGAGGTTGTTAAATGAGATGAGCAGAGTTAGTGGTATGATTCCTACTCTGCCTCACTCCTAGGTAAACCATGTGAAATGCATTAGCCAGAATTCACAGAATAAATCCTGTTAGATAAGACAGGCAGGAATCCTAGCACAGAGAATCCCCTACATAAGTTTGTATCAATAATATCCCTTAAATGGTCAGATACTGCACATATTCTGTATAATGTGATGTTCATCAGACTAAATGATTCAAGCAAAAACAGGGAGTACTCATAAATGTGTAACACTGAGGATAACGTGTTCTAAACAATGCAGCCCATTTTCATAACACATTCAGAAGGTAGAAACATCTTCTTAGGTACTGCAGAAGGCTGAACTTCAAGAAATACACTGAGGAATGTTCTAAAACTATGTCTCAATGAACTGGCAATAAATGAATTACTAAGGAACTATTAAATATAATAAGGACAGCATCCTTTAAACAGGCAAACTTAATTAGTTTTGATTACGGTGTAGTACTGCAGCTGGTTCCTATAGCTTGTGCTTTTACTGCCTGCATGAAAAAAATATTCCCCTCCACGAACATTTAATACATGTGGATGAAAAGTGTCACTTAAGTACACAAGTGTTGTTTAAACTAGCAGGAGGTCTTCTCATGTGTTTGAGAGGCTAAAAGTATCTTGAAGCTCAATAAACAATAGGGTTTCTAAACATAAGTACTGGGAGAACAGACTTTTATATGAGAACACAATTCTAGCTGAGTTACAGGCATTGAACTAGGAATATGTAGTGGGTAAAACAAAAAGCAAGTACAGGTGTGCTTCTTATAGATGACACCTAAGTTCATATTTTGAATAACAATGATCAGGCCATCGAGGAACACTGACTCCCAAACAGTTGGATCATAAACAATATCTCCAGCTCAGTTATCCAGGAGCTTTTTAAATATGCCCAAATTATCTGCCTTTCTAACTGATTCTGGCAGTTAATTCCATAACAATGTGATTTTTGAGCAAGTCCTCAATTTCTTTTTTGATAACAGAGTATAAAATTTTAAATTACTGTATCTGTATATCAAAGAACTACCATAAACATTGACGTCTAATAGAGCCAGTGGTATGTAATCATGGAAAGTCCTATATGCTAGTATCATCCATGTATATAATGGCAGTGTATTGTATGTAAACTAAGATGTTTTCATTTATTCATATAAGCAAGATCTCTTGCCAAAAGGATTTTTTTCAAAAAATTCCTTTTCAGCTGACTCACATTACATGTATAAAAAATATAAAATAAGCCTGATACATACTCTGTGTAATGCTATTAGACATATTTTATCATGAGATGTAATATTTGTAAGTATGAATCTCTTTCTTTTCATGGCTCTTCAACAAATGATCTGAACATTTGTTTTAAAAGAAAAGACAGCAAATATCATGCTACCTAGGTACATAGCCCTATACTTGTCAGTACTAAATGTTTATGCTATATGATTTTTCCACTCCCATATGGGAAATGTGTACATATTGTCAAATCTACAGCACTTTTTGTGAGGAAACAATTTTGCAATCATCTGCATATTTGCTGAGGCAGCAGTATTTATTTAAGTGTATTATGGCAAAAGTATTAATCAATAAAGGTAATGAACCTTGTGGTGCTCCTGACCTAACTATCAAATAGTTAGATTGTATTCCTTGTATTATTAGAGACTGTAGGATAAAATAAACAGTTAGCCCAGAACTCACAAACTAACCTTTATTGCAAAGAATAAAATCATGATTTAGTGCTTTCATCAGTGAATGACATCCTCAGAACCACTGAATATCATATACAGTACTAGCAATGAATTAAACCTGTTTTAAAAACATACACCCATGAACTCTACCTAATCATGTATCCAAAAGACTAAAAAAACACAAATCCTGCATCATATAATGTGCCCAATATGATTATATTCCCCATAAAGAGGGTATTTGGTGGTTTAATTAAATCATTTCTACATATGGAGGGCTTTTAGCCTGTGATGCTTCTCTCAATACAAAGTTCATGGAGCTTATACTGGACAACAACTTTATAACATTTGAAAGTGAATATTACAAACAACTATGTGGCATTATGAAGGGGGCCACATTTGCTAATGCCATTCTATTGAAATGGGAGATAAACTCTGTTTTTCACTTGGATCTTTTTAAACATTGCTCCTGTTATTATTTTACCTTGATGACATCTTTTTATATGGACAAGTGGTGATGGTCATTTGTTGTCTTATTTTCTTAAACAACTTGAGAGGACATCTTTGTTTTTTGAGTTTACCTTTCACTCTGGCCAACTAGTTATGAATTTTCCCAATATATTTGTGCAAAATGGTAACTCGGGGTGATTGAAACTTTGATCCATAGAAAGCCTACATTTTGCAATACATTTTGCACTTCCAGAGTTACAACACCCTACATCAAAAAAGGGGGGTGGTTAAGAGTCAATTCATTCAAATCTCCTGACTAACATCTAATGCTGAAGTATTTTTGCAGGAATTTGACTTATTAAAAGCCATGTTTTTAGAAAGGGGAAATCCCTCCCACAAGTATCATTGATGAAGCATGGGAAAATGTTTTTCAAGAAAGAAATAGGTGGTATAGTGCAATTATAAATCATGGTATGCAGTCCAACAGTGTTGAACATGATGCTGGGTATGCTACTGGCTCAGTAATTAACTTTAGCAGTAACATGGTTATGCATTTCTCAAGTGATTCAAGAGATATCAGGGGGATACTTAATAAAAACTTGCAGTTACTGCACTGTGATAACAACTTAAGGTTGCTTTTTGGTCAGCCACCCACCTTTACTTACAAGAATTGTTTTAACATCAGGAGAATTCTGGAAATATCAAACAAGCAAACTACTATAGGGTTTCCACAAACTACTAGATGTGGCTATTGTCACCAGTGTGGGTATATTGGCTCTAACTTAGATGGGTTGCTATTTAATGTGATCAGTAACAGTGCCAGGTACAGTTAGGTTAATTGCTTTTCTGCTAGAGTTGTTTACATGGCATCATGTGGGTCATGCCCTGTGTTTTATGTTGGAAAGACTAACAAATAATTTATCACTATATTTATAGTATTCAGAGAAAAGACAGCAAAAGTACTATTGCAAAGCACACGCCAACATGTAACAACTTTGTGCGCTTTAACTTTTGTGTATTGGAGCAGGTGTAGTCTGATGTACTGAACAGGGACTAGAAAAGCAATTTGCTACATCATGAAATGATGTGGCAATTGAGATTAAATGCTACTACTCAACCTGGACTTAATGATTCCATCTCTATTAGTGGACTAAAACACAGACTTACAAAATTATACATTTTATGGTTTGATCATTATATGGTTACAATCTTTTAGGAATGGTTCTCTTTTTTCAAAACTATTTTATTGGTTGATTTTTGGTTGTATTGTACTGGATTGGTAGTTGTTTTCCAAGTATTTTATTGGATAAGCAACAAAGGTGTGTGTAAATCAAATGGGGGTTTACGATTTTTTTTATTGTGCACAGTTCTTGAGTTTTATTGGGCACATTATATGATAAAGGATTCGTGAACATCATAAGAAGTAGAGAAACCAAGAAGTTAACTTGAGGTTCTAGAAGTCTGAGTGAGGCTGTCTGGATGTGTGAGAGAGAGAAGATTCAGCTGGGGATCTAGAATCCATAGGGGCTTCCTTAAGTAAGGCCTGAGCAAAGGAAAAACAGATTTACCTGGGCCACAGTGGGGCAACAAGGATTACTACAACTTTATATGCTGAGGTTGGGGGATGGGAGGGAAAGCATGTAGAAGTCTAGAGAGACACTGACAGACTAGAGTATCCCTGGTGACTGTCCTTTGGGAAGGATCATGTCAAAGTACCTGCTGAACTTGGTGTCGGATGGGGATGTAAAAAGGTCTCAGCAAGACTTGACCCAGCAGCTGAAAATTTGCTGAGCTACTGAAGGATTAAGAGACCACTTATGAGGCATCAGGATAGATCTGCTGAGCCTGCCTGCTAAACAGATGGCTTTCCCCAGAATATGCATTGTGACTGGAAGGTGCTGTAAAGTTATTGCCCGTTGTCTCACTCTCATGGCCTTTCCACAAAGGGGTAGGATTTGGTTTCTCCTTGCATTTTTATATACCATAGTATAGACACAGTCTATTTGAACAGCTATCAATTGAGGAGGAAGGAGGTGATGAAATTCCTGCAATGTAAGGAGAAACACCCTCATCTCCAGGATGCTGAGGTGTAGATTGGCCTCTGTCTGTATCGATATCCCTTACAGATTTGGCCAGTTCAAAATGCCCCCCACCCCCACTCCAGACAGGAGACATCAGTGGCTAATGGGTGCAGAAGCAGAAAAGGTCATCCCATAGAGTGACTGCTAGGGACATTAACCACCATCTGAGATGAAGTCTGCAAAGCTGGGTTATGTGTACAAGTACAGAGGGGTGATCAGAAAATTAAGACCAAGTGCCTCTTCCACTTAAGCCAACACAGAGGTATGATTGTTGAGTCTCCTCCACTTTTTGTCCCTGTCTGTACAGCTGATGGTCTAAATGTATGGAAGACACTAAAAGCCTTGCACTGCCAGAATACTTTCTGTGGTTTTAATTCATGTCTCAGTAACAGCACGGATGTCTATATTCTACATAGTGAGGAGAGCTTGTAGGCTGTGGAGTTTCTTGATTAGGTGCCTAGCATCGAGCAATAACACCTTTAGGTTTCTTTGGGTTTTATTTGCTATGTCAGTAGGTTTGTCAATTTGGCATTGCCTGAAAAAGACTCTAAGGGGTGTATACAGTTTTAGCTAGTATTTGGAAGCCTGGAGGAGACAGGTGCAGACCATTCCTTGCAAAGCAATATGGTTTGTTAACCATGTCCTCCCATCTTGACAAATATTGAATCCTTTCCTGGAAAGACACCAAAACCTAAGCCGATTATTGAAGTCAATCATCTTTTGTTCATACTTTGGCATCATCCTTGGTGCAGGTAGAATGCTGCTCAATACAAGGCACATACCTGCCTGAGACACATATTCAGAAAGATCAACAATGTCTCTTTTCATATAGTCCAGGGGAATATGTCTCAGGTCATTAATGTCCACATGTATTATGACAGAATCATAATGGTACCTGTGCTATAGTGATTTGAATGCATGTATAACTTGGCACATCCTGACTCTAGATAAGCAACTAACTATTACCTTCTCCTTGTTCAATCTGGTGAGTGGGACATCTGTGTGTTGTACAATGGAGTCCTCTATAACAACAGTCCTGGGTGATGTGTTGATTTTGCCTTATGGGCATTGCTCTTGGGGTTCCACTGTGTGGAGGTATGTGTATGGTGTTTGGTGTTGCTTTTGGTGAGTGCTTTAAAGATTGATGAGGATAGGCACTGACAATGATAGGCTTGGGGGTCTTTCAGTTTTGGTAAGAATGCTTTTTAGTGACTCAGGATAGGGTGGTCTTTGTGTTGTGGATGTAGTGTGTATATTCTTGAGAACCTTGTTTATATGTAAGATTTTTGCCTCCAGTAAATTGTGTATGTGTATCTCTAACATACTTTATTTATTTAAGGATTAAATGGCTGTTTGTGAATATGAGACAATTACTACATTGTCTCAGGATGCCAATATCTACCAAGCTGTCTTTTGAGATATTTGGAAATTTAAAATACAGTGGCCCATTCCCATACCAGGAGTCATATCCATGCCAGCTGAGTGAAAACCAGGAATCCTTACCACTAGATTATATGAGATATCTCATAAATAATAAACAAAAACAGCAGCAAAAACGTATTAGACAGAAAATGATGGTTAGTGAAAAAATACTCAAAAAATAGGATTTACAACTTTGGCTATGTGAATGAAATATACATTTATTTCTTTATGGAAGGAAATATTTATTTTTACTAGATGAAAACCAAAGACATGCATAAAATAAGAACAAAACCAAATAGAAGAATAATATAAAAAAGAATAAGAATGTCTTATCATGGATCTTCCAAGATGGCTGTACATTGAATAACAGCTTAACTCTAGCTCTTCCAGTGTGAAAACAAAAACTCAACAGAAAAGGCTAGGAAATGTTTGTATTTATGGGTAAATTTCAGTAACTGGCTAGTAACTGCACTGCCTGGATGCCAGGAAAAAAGAGATTCAGAGCACTTGGAACAAAATCAGCTACAAAAAGTGAGGAAGAAACACTGACTGGGAAAAGTTCTGCAGCTGTTCAGCAAAAAGCAATGCAACCTCCAGACATGACTTCTAGGACCCTACAGGAAGATATAAGACAACTGCACATAGACGTGGTTAAAATAAATGAAACACTGATGGAGTATATCAACACAGACAACCAAAGGCTGGAAAAAAATGGTAGAAGCTTTAAACAGATATTCAGATGAGGTGACAAAGCTGAAAAAATTAGAGATTGAAATGAAGAAAAGGCTGGCTGAATGTGAGACTGCTCAGGAAGAGATGTTTCAAAAAATAACAGAATTAGAGGACAGAGCAGATAGGTAAAACCTGAGATTTTCAGTTATACCACAGAAGCTGGAAGGAACTGCATTAATTGTATGAAAGTACAAATACGCAAGCGGACTGGTATTCCACAGCAGGAAGTGTTAGTTGAATGGGTACATCATGTGTATGCTCCAAACCTGGCTATGAGAAGGCAACCTAGACCTTTAATAGTAAAGATGCAAATCTACCAGCAGAAGGAGTTGATTCTTACAAAACTGTGGCAGAAGGACAAAATGCTAAAAGTGGGAGACAGAAGAGTATTTGTGGAGAACGATTACTCATTGTACCCCAAGTAGAAGAGAAGTAAATTAATTCCACTATTCAGGGAATGTCGAGACAGAGGTGTGAGATTCAAACTGCTATACACAGCTGTCCTCAAAGTATTCTTTCCTGGAGGGACAACATAATTTTTTGATGAAGTGCATGCTAAGGTAGAAATACAAAAGTTTGTCCAACAAAAAGTGAGTTGTTAAACAGAAGGAGATTCTGCTTCTTGTTCTTCTGGTAATAAAGACCACAGAGAAATTGTACCTGTTAAACCTTTTCCAATGTTTCAAGGAAAATGTTGGAGAGAAGTAAGGGAGCATGAGAGCTACTAGATGAATTGAGAGTACATTGCAAATGAAGCAGAGGCAGGATTTAGAAGATGGGAGATGGAGATAAACAGTAATAAAACCAGTAGCTTAATGTGGGATTACAATGCAATTGTTATATTTGTGAACAGTGACAGAACAAGAAAATCTGGAAATATTGGACTTTTTCAAAATTTGTTGGACTTGAGGGGGACTTTAAAGTATATGCCCTACTTCCTATCATTAATGTTCAGAAAAATGCTTTGAGGAGGGGAAATGTGGGTAGAAAGTTAACTGTAAGTAAACATTTATTTCTTAGTAGTACTATTTTTGTGGTGTATAGTTTTTCTTTGCATACTATAAAGTAGTTTCTCAATTATTTTTAAGTGCAATGGGGATTGTGAATATGTGGTGCTGTTCTTTTTTCCTTTCTTTCTCCTTTCTCCTTTCTCTCTTTTTTCTTGTTCAGTTTTAAGAAATGTAGGCACTACAATGTAAAAAAAAGCCTGGTTCAAAGAGCATGACAAAAAATGAATGTGTTTTTTCCTATTCTGGCATGGGGGAATGGTGGAATTAAAGACCTTAGATTGAGTTAGTAATAAATATTAAGAGAAAGCAAGTACATTAAAACAGTATTGAATATTATGAAATATTTTGATGCTTTTCTTCTAGGAAATGAATTTATGTTTAGTTGCAATTCTGTATTTGGCCCTCATGTCTCCATGGAGACAATCTGATAAAGAGAAATTGGCCACGGAGACAATTTGATAAAGAGAAATTGGTTACAGTCTGGTGGAGACTGATTGGGAAAAAAAGAAAAAAGAAATTGGCTAGGAGATAATGTTTACAAAAAGCATTCAGGGGTTTTCCAGCTGGGAGAGCTATAAAGATTTGTCCAGTTTTCACTTAGTGTCTTAGCATGGATAACCTTTCTTTTAGGTTAACTCAAGTTTGTGAGCGTGGCTGTCAGTTTGGGACATTTGTTCCTATTAGGAGAGTAAATCTTCAATATTTAAAAATGTACATAGTTTTGTGTGTTAGTATTAAATTAATAGTTTTTTTTTGGGGGGGGGGTTATTTGGGATTTGTTTTTTTTTTTTTTGATGGCTTTCCTTAAAACAAAAAGGTTTGTAAGATGTGATATAGGCTCATACAGATATGACAAGAAACAACTGTATAAAAGTTCAACCTGTCAAACACTGCATGCATGTAACAAAAAAGCTGGAACTAGACATTTAACCAAAAAGGTGTTATACATAAAAGGTGATAATAATGACTTATTAATACAGTGATGCTTCCTGCAATGTCTTTAAATGTCAATGGTCTCACAGATAAATACAAAAAAAGAAAGAATAGTGAACTATATTAAAAATGTGGATTGCAAATAGCTATGTTACAGGACACACACTTGGAAAGAACTGAACATGTGAATTTGATAAAGACAGGTTTTCGGGATGGTTATTCAGTGGACTACCTCTGACAAAGGAAAGGAAGAGTACTTATATTAATTGCAAGAGGAGTTCCAATAGTGATAGAAGAGGATAGAAAACATAATAATAGCAGATTTGTAGTGCTACGGGGCTACTGGCAAGAGATGAGGATTACACTGACATATTTATATTCCACCTAAAACTGCTATAATGGAGCTTAGGAAAATTCTAGGAGGAATAATCAGTTTTCAGCAAGGAATATTACTTATAGGTTGAGAAGGTAATTTGATTTGCAGCAGTGATGATGTATCTGGGGCCCAGAAGGGAAAGTATAACATAGGAGGGTAGATTTTTGAAGAAATTTATAAAAATATTTGGTATGGAAGATGTGAATTTAGTAAGAGGAGTTTGGAGTGAATCTGCAAATTATTCCCTGAAATATAAAAAGGGGGTTACGTTAGACAGAATTTACATTTCACAGGAATATGTGCATTTAATTGAAGATCTTGATACACACCCAATAACTATTTCAGATCATGTGCCAATAATAACTAAAATAAAAACACAGAGTAAAAATGAGACACTGGTGCTTTCCCACCTATCTGTTGAAAATAGAGGAATTTAAAGAATGGGTAGTAGAGATTATTCAGGAGCTCTTCAGGAGGACAGAAATTACTTCTGAAAATATAGCTAGGGAGTGGGATAAAATTAAGGTGGAGTTTAAAAATAGTGTGGAAATGAAAGAGAGCTATGGTTAAGAAGTAACAATAATTATTTAAAGGGGTTGACAAATGTTAAAGTATTGTAAAATAGGGGGAATCTCACAGCACAAGAAGAAGATCAACTGCAGAATGCTAAGCAGAGAATAAGGGATTACCTCAATAATATATGCAAGTTTAGAAAGACTGCTGTTAAGCAACTGTTTCTTGATAATAACACTAGAAAACAAAAACTTTTAGCACAATGACTCAGGCAACAGAAAGTAGAAAGGGCTGTCACCAAGCTTAGGGAGCCTATAACAAGGAAGGTAACAAGAGTGCCTATAGATGTATTAGAAATATTTTGGAAATTCTATGAAAGTATGTATAAAGCAAATAAATATGGAAATCAAGAAAACATACAAATGGAAATCTTTATGAAAGAATTAAATATAGCAAGGTTAGAGGTAGATGAGACTCATTTACTCCCTGTTAGGATAGGAGGAGATGAGATAAAAATTGTGATGTATTACCAATCTACAGAAAAGTCAACAGGAATAGATGGTATTCCTGTGGAAGCTTGGAAGCTAAAAAGGAAAAAACTGATAAAGATCTGGAAGGTTTTGTTTAATAGTATTTTATGAGGAGGGGAAGTATCAACATCCTGGAAGAAAACAGTGGTAGCTGTAATACCTAAAGAGGGCAATGATACATCAGATCCAGCTTCATAAAGCCCCATTTCAATACTAAACCATGACTATAAAGTGTACATGTCCATAATGGCTAAAAGAATGGCAAAAGTAATGGCAAAACTGATAGAGATAGATTACTGTGGTTTTGTGAAGGGGCAGCAAACATTTGACAACATTAACAGAACATTGATGATCCAGAGGGAAGCAGAATGTAAGAAAACACCATTTTTGTTGGTAGGTCTTGATGGAGGGAAAGCATTTGACAGAGTAAGCTGGGACTTTATGAGCAGGGCAATGGCATTTGCATTTTCTGAAAAAAATTTAAGGCTGATTAGGAGGATATATGAGGAATTGGAGGTGAAAATTATATTGGGTGAGTTCCTCTATGATAGTTTCTGCTTGAGCAGAGGAACCAGACAGGGGTGTCCTCTTTCTCCTTTGTTATTTGGATTATATTTAGAATCATTGGCAAAGAAAATAAGGGACTCCGAAATTCAAGGATATAATTGGTATGGCAGTCAAAAAAAGCTGGCTCTAGTTGCAGTTGATATTATTTTATACCTGACAAAACCTGAAACAGACATTACAAAGCTGTGGAACAGTTTGAGATGTTTCAAATCCTTTTGGGATACAAAATTAATGAAGATAAAGCAAAGGCAATAGCAGTAAATTGTGTACCTACACATGAATTGGTTCAGCAATATCCATATTTATGGGGACATAATAACATGAAGTATTTAGGAGTATGGATTAAAACTGATACTGGTGTAGAAGTTAAGGATATGTGAGAAGTGACTAAACAAAAGATATACAAAAACTGTGAAAATGGAAGCTTTGTTATATGGATATGGATAGTAAGATATAAGCAGTTAAATATTTTAGTTCCATTAGCCTTATACAAAGGTCAGGCATATTTTTATTAGACAGAGGAGAAGTTGTGGGTGGCAATTAATAAAGAGCTGAAGGACTTTATCTGTGAGGGGAAGATGGCAAGAGTTAAGTGGGATAAGCTGATTCTTCCAGTAAAACAGGGCAAATTGGGATTACCCGATTTGAAGGGGTATTTCAGAGCTACACAACTGAGGCCCCCATGCATAGCACAAGCAGAAAATTATAATTCAAAGTAGAAAGGGAGGATGATGAAACCCGTGGGGGGCTCAAGAAACAAGGAGAGTCTGGGATTTTGGATGCAGGCCTTTACGGAGAATAACAATAATCATACAGCATATTATATCCATAAAGAAGCAGAAAGAACTAAGCCAACATAGGAATGGATAAAGGAGATTCTGCCAACAGGGATGACTGTAATTAGGGATATAGACAGTAGACAATAGGGGGATGAAATGTATTGGATAAAACTGGCAAAGGAACCAAGGTACTGGGAGCAAATAGAGAAGGAAATATGATAGAATGGGAAGACGCCAAGAATTTGATTGGACTGCAGGTTACAGAATACCTTCCCTATCAAGGACTGATATCAGAGTATAGGTAAAGAGAAAGAAATATTGGGGTCTTAAACAAAAGAACAGAACTGGTAGAGTTTTTAGTAGAATCTAGAACAGAAGCTACCATTAAAAAAGGAATAACTAGTAGACCATATAAAATATTCCATAACTATAAGTATCAATCAGAGGAGGTTAGAAAGGTTAGAGGTCACAATGAAACAATGGGAGGATATATGTATGTCCCCCAAATATGCAACAAAAAGCTAGAAGATTTAGGATGTTTGCTTAGAAATGTTTACATAGATATTTTTATTCCCCAGGTAGACCCCAAAGAATTTTTCCTCATGTAGACAGCAAATGTTGGCTGTGTGACGAGAAAGAAAAAGGTAATTGAGAATATATTTTCTGTGAGTGTGGTGAGTTGCTGGACTTTAAAGATCCTCTGTGGGATGCACTGTTGGAGATGCTGGCTGGGAGATTGATGTGACGAGAGAGATGATTTTTCTGAGGTATGATACAGAATCGGAATTGCTTAGACATGGTAAGGCATTGCTGTGTCTAATTATGGTGGCTGCCAAAAAACAATTACTAGAAAATGGATATTAAAATCTAAAACAACTGTGCTAGAAGTAGTGAAGGAGGAGATGAGATAAAAATAAAACAACTGGAATTGAGATCTTAGAAAAAGGTAGTAGCAAACTGCATAAGAAAAAAATGTGAATTGTGGGAACAAACATACAGGGGAGGAATGAGGTTTAAAAGAAGACATGACTTAAATGAGCTTTGTAATTTTTGACTGAAAATGATTAGGTAGATTATAAGTGATGAATAATGTTTGAAACTGGGAATGTATCAGTATGGTTTGTGATGTAAAATGCTTTCAACTAGGATTGTGTCAGTGTGGTTTGATTTCATTTATATAAATGTATGATTGCTATGATTGCTTATGTTGTAAGTGATAGTTTAATAAAGATGTTTCTTGTTAGAAAAAGGGCAGGAATTGAGTTATGCAAGGTTATATGATATATATCAATATATGTGAAGTATAATCTTTGTAAATGTGAACTTGTTAATGCAGTTTGATTATTTTTATATAAGTCTAAATGTGCCTATGTCACAAATGATAATGCAATAAAGATGTTTTTTTAAAAAAGAATGTCTCATTATAGAAATATAACAGATATAAGGAATGTGAGTGGATTAACAGAAGGGAAGAAATCAGAGAAGTGCTAATATACATCATACAAAGCAGAGTGCAAATGGAGATGTTACAGGAAAAAAACATTCAGATTATAATGGACACAAAAGCCTAATTAAAACTGTAAAGATGGAAGGAGTTTACCCATTGGAGACTAAGGCTAGCATAGAAACAAGGTTGTTAAGAATATGCACACTACAGCCACAACACATAGACTAAGCTATGGAATGGGAAAGGAAAGGGGGGGGCATTATTTCTTATGGAAAAAAATCTGAGTTAAAGTTAGAGGAAGATAGAGGTATTATTACTGATGAAAAAAGAATTGGATTAAGGATAGAAGATAAAAAAGAAAAAACAAGGTATATATTATGTATGTATGTATATATATATATATATATATATATATATATATATATATATATATATATATATATATATATATACACACATATACATACACACCCATACATATATTTTGTATGTATCTATAAAAGGAAGATGGCAAGCAAGACAAATCACATTATCTATCATTTATATATCCTGAAAGTCAAAAATACAAGCTATAAAACAGATAAGGGGTAACATTAAAGAATGTTGTTAGTAGGTGGGGACTTGAACACAGTATGCAAGCAAGAGAATGTTTCAGGACAAAGAGGGTGTGTATCCCAGTATAAGGTAGATATTTGGTATAATACATGAGCATATTTGGATTAACTCATGTTATGATACTAAGAAATGAAAATATACAGTTTACTTATTTATCTGGGAAGTATGATAATTGGGCCAGACTGGCTAGATGTTATGTAACTAAGCAGCATATGAATCTGGTGCACAACTGAATAACAAATTCCACAGTTCTCCATCACAGCAAACATAACACACTCCCCACTATTACGTAGCATACAAAACCAAATATCCATTTTCACATCTGTTCTAACCTCTGCACTAACTCTAACATATTGCTGTTCCACTATAAATGTGTCCATACCCCCAACCCTCCTTCCTATCTAGATTTCTTTCATTGACTAATTTCCAAGTTCAAACTCTCTCTCCTTCTACACTCACTAACAGAAATCAAACTCCAAGCTGACATGCATCCTAACGCAGGATACACACAGCTACTCCCACCCAATAACACCCATCACACCTGCTAATACTACCCTCCACCTTCTTCCCCAAAAAATGTCCAAATCAGACTTACTCATGACTAATTTTAACCTCAGAGGTATCACAAAAAAACTAGTGAATTTCATGCAGCCCTAGCTACCTACACTCCTGATATATTAATTATTGCAGAGACATGGCTAAAAGCCCACATTAAAGATGAGGAAATACTTACTAGTGGTTATAATGTTATTAGACAAGATAGGCTGAACAAACGTGGTGGAGGCATTGTCATCATGTATACACATTTCCTCAAAATTGAAACATTAATCTGTACTCCACTAGATCTATCAGAAGCAGAAATTCTAATCCCCTGATTTGAAGTAAATCCACATAAAACCATCATAATTATTGCCTACTACCTACCACCAGGAAATAATCTACTGACCACTGAAAGTCTCCTTTCATGGGCATCCTCTACTTTCAACCAAGAAACCATAGCTTTAGGTGATTTCAACTTGGACTGGCAATCCTGCTCATCTGACAACCCCTCCAATGTTATCAATTTATTCAATTTCACCCAAACTATAAACTTCCCCACTAGAATAAATAAACACAGTAAGAAAGAATCTCTTCTAGACTAGATACTAACCAATATGCCCAACTTTGCCCACCAGGTTGGGTGCCTCTCCGATTCTCTCAGTGATCACTCCCCTACCTTTCTTGTTAGGAAACGCATTCGCTTCCACTGTAATGTCATTCTCAAACACATACACAACAAAATAAATTTTTCCCCTACCATCTTAAATTCCCTACTTCAAAACTGCAAATGGTCACCTCTAAAATCACTCCACCTAGACCAAGCTCTACAATATTTAATCATACTTTCCTCAACATCCTTAATAACCATGTTCCAAAGCCAAGCAACCTTGGATAACCAAAGATGCTAAATCTCTTATTAAACAAAGAGATAGAGCCTGGACTGCTTATGAAACCTGCAAAACCTCAGAAAACCTCACCTCTTACAAACAACTAAGAAACCTAACTAAGAAGCAAATAATATCTGACAAAAAATCTTATTTTCTAGCTTGTTAGCAAAAACACATAAATAACCCACAAAAGTTTTAGCAAAACCTTAACTACCTCCTCAACTCTGGCAAAACCTCTACAACAAATACCACTGAATGTATAGCATCACAGTTTAACTCTCATTTCCTCACAACTATCACCTCACTTTTAAACAACAACATATCTAACCAACCCCTTACAGTGTCTACCTCTACTAACTCTAACCCCAGCTACTTCTCTTTTAAACCCATACAAACCTCTTACATAAAAAACTCCTATAAAGACTAAAACCTAAATTTCTAGTTGCTGACCAACTCCCTAATGACTTCTTAAAAACTGCTGCAAGCTCCATCGCCTATCCTGTATCTATCCTAATCAATTGCTCCATCTCAGAACAATATGCCCCCATACTATGGAAAATATCCCATATCATCCCCCTCCACAAGTGAGACCCATCTAAAGATCTCTCTAATTATTGGCCCATTGCCATTTTCTCACCCCTAGCCAAACTCTTAGAGAAATGTATAAATAAGCAGCTTCTAGACCACCTCATTACAAATAACTTCTTATCTAGTTCACAGCATGGCTTCAATCCAAAACACAGTACCTCCACAGTCCTCATAAGTTTCACTAACTACATCAACCTCCTCAAAAACAATGGACAACTAGTCTCTACTATATTCCTTGATATGTCCAAAGCTTTTGATATGGCATCTCACCAACTACTACTCAACACTTTAGCCTCCTTAACCTCAACTCTACAGCTCTCAACTGGTTCATTAGCTACCTTACTAATTAACAACAGGCAACTAAGTGAGATAATAAACTCTCAACATTCCTCCCAGTCTCTGTTGGGGTTCCTCAGGGTTCCATCCTTGGGCCTCTCTTTTTTATTAGATTCACAAATAGTCTAAACACTGCCACTAAAGCTGCTTCTATCATTCAATATGCTGACAACACTACTCTTATTTGCTCTGCTCCCACAACCCAAGAATTCCAAGATAAACTGCAAAAGTCATTTCTAGATATTGAAAATTACCTAAATGAACTTCAACTCATCCTAAACCCAAACAAAACAAAATTAATGATCTTCTCTAACAGGAAATACAAAGCAAAACCATCTCCTCTCTACATCTACTCCACTAATGGCACTATAATAGAACCAGTTAACCAAACAAAACTACTTGGTGTCACAACAGACAACTACCTAACATTCAGTAAACACATATCACTCATAATTAAGAAAGTTCACATCCAACTTGGTGCTCTATATAGGGCCAAACCTTACTTTACTCAAAATGAAAGACTAGCCTCAGCCAGATCTCACCGTCTATCTACTCTTCTCTACTGTTCTCAACTTTTCACTAACCTGCACAAGTCTGATTTATATCTATTTGATTCCTGCTATAACAAAATACAAAATTTGTGCTAATATACCCAACAGGACCTATCATTGCCTTACTCTTCAAAAACTACATTGGCTTGAATTTCCCAATCTGTTATTGCTCAATCAGTTCACCAGTGGCCACTCCATTATCCACAAACCTGAAAACTGCCCTGCACTCTCCAACCTAGTGCAACTAAATACCAACCCCAGGACCCTTAGATCATCAGATAAACTTATACTCAAGGTTACAAAGTCTCATAATTACTTTGGTCACTTTCTCTTCTCCTTCAAAGTAGCCAAACAGTGGAAGCTATTACCCCAGAATATCTTAAAAAACACAGATCATTATAGCTTCAAAAAACTCCTAAAGGAATACCTTACTCAACAATGCATATGCTCCTGTAATACTCCTGGCTCATTTGTCATGCCTTCAATCAAATATTTTCTATTCTGCTATCTTCTTGTCTTACTTCTTCCAAATGAAAATTTCACAATGGTTTTTAGTTACATATCTAATGCGTTTCATATTACTGTCTGTAGTTAGGCTTAGGAAATGTAATGTTTTATGTTTTACATTTCCCTTTTTGTAAAATGTGATTGTTAGCAACTGTCAAACTTTTTGTATATTGTTTGTAAATCTTTAAAAAAAAATTTATCTTTTTGTACTATTGTTATGGAGCTTATCTCCCCAGGTCTCCACTGAAAATGGGCTACTTGCCCAGCTGGACTCGACCCGGTTAACAAATGTAAAATAAAATAAATAAATAGTATTATCAGATCATGCACTGCTACACATTTCTCTGATGGGAGAGGAAAGGATATATAAAGAAAAACATTTTTCTAACATACTTCCTTAAAAATAGGTGGTGGTGCTGCGGTAGCACTGTCGCCTCACAGGAAGATGTTGTGCCATTCGATTCTCAGCTAGAGCGTCTTCTGTGTGGAGACATGCGTGAATGCGCGTACCTTCGTTGAAGGTTGTGCATCAGGGCTGGCAAACTCGGCACGTAAAAAATCTACTGCCAATCATTAGCGGACCGGAGTTCCGCTGTGGCGACCCCTAACCGGGAAAAGCCGGAAGACACACACACACACACACACACACACACACACACACACACACACACACACACACACACACACACACACTTCCTTAAAAATAAACACCTGGGTAGGCCAAAACTTACATGAATCAATGGATTAAATAATTCATAGTAATGAAACATCAGTGCAGGTCTGCAATAATTGTACAACAAAGATTAGAAATTTTGTGACACAGATAACTAGAGAAATTTGGAACTGTAGCCAAAACAAATATCTGGAAGTAGTACAAAAGGTTAAAGTACTTTAAGAACTGAAAAATTTAGTCAGAATAGAGGGTTTGAATGAGCATCTTAAGGAGGCAAAACAATCAATGATATGTTACCTAGAACATCCAAATGAATACAAATTCAAGCCCCTGAAACAAATGTTCTTTGAAACTAACTCTAACTCTAAAACAACTAAGTTCCTAGCAAAAAGGTTACAGCAGCAGATAGTACAAAGGAAGATTACTAAATGAAGAAATCAGGATACTGTAAAACTTGAAATAGATCCAAGGGGAATAACAAAAGTAATGGCCACATATTGCAGTAACTTATATGCACAAGACATGAAAGTGGAAGCCAATGCACGAAAAGTTACCTAAACTGAAAAAAAAGAATGACAGAAAGATTCTAATAACTGTGGTACAGGAGGATGAAATATGTGAACCCATAATACATCAAAATACAAGAAAAATGCCAGGAACTGATGGTATACCAATAGAAATCTGGAAAAGAAAAAATAATAAAATAGTTAGGATTTGGAAAACATTATTCAATAATAACCTACCGAGAGGGAAAGCACCTTCCTCTAGGCAGAGGGCAGTGCTGGCAATCATATAGAAGAAGGAGAAAAACATTAGAGACCCCATGTCCTATAGCTGCATTTCAGTTCTGAAGCATGGCTACAAGGCCATCATGATGATATTAACTAAGAGATTAGCCAAAATTTAAACATGGATAATAGAGACAGATCAATGTGGTTTTATAGAGGGAAGACAGGCATTTGGCAATAAAAAAAACACTAATGATCCAGAAAGATGCAATAGATAGTAAAAACGGTTCTATATGAGTACACCAAAAGATCAGAATGGCGAGTGTATGTACATCAACACATTTACGTCGATGTACATACAGAGCGAAACACCTAAACAGTGAAAACCGGAACGCTAAACGTGTTTCATAACTAGCAGCACGATGGTGGGGATAAGGAAATATATCCTTTTCCCCACTGTAGTGTGGTCTCGGAGTTGGTATATTTAAGTAGGGGGGTGTGGGGGGTGCAGGGGGGCTTGCCCCCCTGCAAAAGCTAATTAATGTAATGTTTTAGTTTAGATTTTATTTACCTGTGTGGCACATTATGATGATGAAACAAGTTCGACGTTCCGGTTTTCGCTGTTTAGGTGTTTCACTCAGTATGTACATCGACATAAATGTGTCGATGTACATACATTCGCTGTTCTGATCTTTTGGTGTACTCATATAGACCCAGTAAAAACAATAATGTTAATAGGATTCTACATAGAAAAAGACTTTGATGGGGTCATAGGACAGAGTTTAATAACTACAGACCAATAGCAATTCTTTCCTCCCTCTCCAAAATATTAGGGAAATGCATCAGCTGAGGCAACACCTAACCTCAAATAACCTGCTCTCAGAAACACAACATAGCTTTAGGCCTCTGCACAGCACCACTACTGCTCTACTACATTTTACCAGTATAATAAACCAACACTGAAACAATGGTCTGTTTGTGTCCACCATGTTCTTAGACTTGTTAAAGGCATTTGATACTGGCTCGCACCAGAAACTGTTTGTTCGACTCTCCTCAATAGGACTTTCATAATACTCCTTGTTGTGGTTTCTTAGTTACCTATCTGGAAGACAACAAACCATTAAATGGCAACAAACCTAGTCATCCTTTCAGCTATTTACTACAGGTGTCCCTCAGGGCTCTATCCTGGGTCTTGTCCTATTTAATCTATTTATTAATGACCTCAAACTCCACTCACCATGCTAGTTTAGTTCAGTATGCAGATGACTCAACATTAATATGTGTGGCCTCGACAATAAATAAGCTCCAAAGCTCCAAAGACATTACCCAAAAATCTTTCTGCTCTGTAGAAATCTGGGTCAAAGAATCAAACCTCTTAATGAACCCCAAGAAAGCTAAGTCAATGCTTTTTACCTCAAAAAGTTGCCAAAATCAAATTTTTACCATAAAGTCAGCAATTAATACTGTCATTGAAACTGTAAGTCGCAATAAACTTATAGGTGTTATAGATGATAATCTGAAATATTACCAGGATATACTGCATACCATTAAATCTACTCACCAGAAACTAGGCTCCCTTTACAGATAGTGCAAGAAAAACTCTAGCCACCACCTTCTTATTGCTGACTCTTTTATATACTGCTCTTCTAACAAACTTAAACAATCCTCAAAGAAAGAAAATTGCCTCCTGCTACAACAAAGTAGTTAAATTTGGCACCAGTTTCCCTCATAGGACGCACCACTGTCATAGCTTAAAACGATTAAACTGGCTTGAGCTACACAACTACTAACATATTCACAACTAACTAGAGCACACAAACTCATTCATCACTCAGAAAACATGCCCTGCATTAAATAACTTATTACTGACCTACTGTCCAGCAAGAGACCTTCGCTCTAGTAACAAATTCTTATTACTTACAAATAAATTAAATAATGTTGCAGGAGAGTCGGTCTACTCCTAGTACATTGCTAACCCCTGGAATAGTATCCCCACACAAATAACACTCTCCGACAAACTCAATAGTTTTAAACCACTGCTTAAACAACACCTTAACTAATCCTGGTACTGCACATGCTCATCTCAAGGTTGAGACTTTGTGTTCACCATACAATACTCTCCTTAAACAGAATATACTCAACCTCTCAATAAAATGACAAAACATTTTTTATACATAACTGCTGCCTGTACAATCCGCTAAGTTGCATGTGAGCTTTCTCTTTAGTAACTTCCACCTCTGTAAAATCTTAGAATGTATAAATATAACTACTGTTTGTATATAAATGTAAATAGAAACATAACTACTCTGTGATTAACTTTAACTTAGCAGAATGCAATGTAAGCAAATGGACCTTTTCTCCTCCGGCATCTGCTGAAAATGGGTATTATCCAGTCGGACTTTCCTGGTAAACAAAGACAAATGATAAATAATAAATTGTGGATTTATGAAAGAAATGTTAAAGGAATTGTCTTCTCAGAAGAGTGGATATAATTAATTTCTAAAATATACAAGAGCTCCAATGCAGCTATAAAATAAAGAGATTGGCTGCCTGAATCAATAAAAATGCTCTTTACTTGGAACCCTGGTTAAGGATATCAGAATGTCAGCAATAAGAGGATATAAACAGGAATCCATGTAGGAAAAGACAGTTTGTGGATGATGTAATACTGTACATAACAAACCCAGAGCAAAACTTAGGGAACCTATTTTAAAAAATTGAGTATGTATAACAGACATGCAGGATAAAAGATAAATAAGACAAAAACAAACCCAGTAGTGATTAATTATATCTCAACACATGAATTAGTGCAAAAATACCCTTTTCTATGGGGTCATGAAAAAATTAGATACTTAGAAGTATGGCTAAAACAAGAGGCCCAACAAGCTACAACTGGGATGAAATAACATCAAAAATACTAAATATAATCAGAAAATGGAAAAAAGAAAGATACAAAAAAGAAATGTTCCTGGTGCTACTGATAAGCTAGATAAGCTTATTACTATCAACCTGAGAAACCAACGTAACAAAAATTTTGAAAAAAGAAATTAATGTTTTTTTTTTTTGAGATGGCAAAAAGGAGAAGGTACAGTGAGATAACTGGTATTGTCAAAACAGAAGGGAAGACTGGGACTTGTGGACCTTAAATCTTACTTTATGGCTACACAACTTAGATTAATACATCTGACACAAACTCAAAGCTACTGGCCTTAATGGATGGAAATTATACTGCTAAAAGCATATAGCTGTATGGGACATAGTAGAGAAGTTCAGAAGGCAAGGCCATTTCCAGCAATATAAGATGTGTTAAACAAATGTTAGCACTAAAAAATGGAAAAGCATATGAAAAACAGATAATACCAATACGTTACTCATTATGTAGAAAGGACATCTGATCTGTGGAGGAAAAAAAAAACAAAAACAAAGAGCCATGATTCTGGGAACAGCTGTTAAAGAAGAAGGGATTAAGAACCTGGGAAGAAGCTGAGGACTTCCAATGGCTGCACTTTGAGTAACAGCTTAATTCTGGCTCTCCCAGTATGAAAACAGAAACCCAGTAGCGAAAGCCATTTGACTTGTATTACTGGGTAAATATTAGTAACTGGATAGTAAGTGCACTGCCTGGATGCCAGGTAAAAAGAAATATAGAGGACGTGAAAGAAAATCAGCTACAACAGGTGAGGAAAAACACTGACTGGGAAGAGTACTGCAGCTGTTCAGCAAAAGGCAGTGCAAGCTCCAGGCATTACTTCCCGTAACCTATAGGAAAGTATAAGACAATTGCATACAGACCTGATTAAAATAAATGAAACAGTGATGGAGTATACCTACTCAAATAAGAAAATGTTGGAAAAATGGAAGAAGCTTTAAACAGATATTCAGATGAGATGATGCAGCTGTAAAAATTTTGAAATGAAGAAAAGGCTGGCTGAATATGAAACTGCTCAAGAAGAAATGCTTCACAAAATAATAGTTGTGGAGAATGATTACTCACTGTACACCAAGCAGAAGAGGAGTACATTTATTCCACTATTCAGGAAATGTCAGGAAGCAGGCATGAGATTCAAACTGCTGTACACAGCTGTCTTTAAAATATTCTTTCCTGGCAGGACAAAATCATTTTTTGACGCAGTACATGATTAGGAGGAAATACAAAATTTGTCCAATAAAAAGTGAGCTGTGAAACAGAAGGAGATTTTGCTTCTTTTTCTTCTGGTAATAAAAACTAGAGAGAGAGACTGTGCCAGTGAAACCATTTCCAATGTTTCAATGGAAAATGTTTGAGAGAAGGGAAAAAAGCACAAAAGTTGACTAGAAGAATCAAAAGTATGTTAGAAATGAAGCACAGACAGATTTTGGGACATGGGGATGAAGAGGAATAAAAACAGTATCTTGGAAATTGACAAATGTAGGATTACAAAGCAATAATTATTTGTGAAACAAGACAGAACAAGAAACTCTGGAAATAGACTTTTTTGACTTTGTTAAACTTGGGGACTCTAAAGCATATACCCTACTTCATGTCATAAATGTTTGGAAAAATACTTAGGAGAGGGGAAGAGGAGGGAGGAAGTTAACTCTAAGTAAAACGTTTTTTTCTTAACAGTAATATTTTTTATACTGCATGATTTTCTTTGCATGCTATAAAGTAAATTTTTCTCAGTTATTTTTAAATGTAATGGGGATACTAATATAAACAGGTGCTCCTGTTTTTTTTTTTTTTTTCTTCTTGCTCAGTTTTAAGAAATATAGGTACTGCAATGTTAAAAAAGGAAGAAAAGTCTGGTCAAAAGAGCATGACAAAAGAAAATTTGATGTACTTTTTCTCATTCTTGCATAGGGGAATGGCTGGATTAATGCCCTTAGTTTGATCTAGTAATAAGTTTTTAGAGAAAGCAAGTAAATGAAAAAGAACATTGAATATTATAAAGCTTTTTTAGCAAATACATATATGCTTAGTAGCAACTCTGTATCTGGTCCTCATATCTCCAAGGAAACAATCTGATAAAGAGAAATGGCTAGGAGATAATGTTTTCTGAAAGCATTCAAGTGTTTTTCCATCAGGGAGAGCTATAAAGACAAGACAAAATAGACAGCACTTAGTAGAGGCACATGCTGTACCATGTGTCTTAGCATGCCTAACCTTTATTTTAGGTTAACCCAGGTCTATGATTGTGGCTGTCAGTTTGGGAGACTTGTTCCTATTAGGCGGTAAAAGTTCAATATTTGAAGAGGTACATAGTTATGTGTGTTAGCATTAAGTTAATATGTTTTGGGGGGTATTGGGGTGTTTTTTTTTGTTTGAGGGCTTTCAATAAAACAAAAGTTTTGCAAGATATGACATATGCTCAAATGGATATGACATGAAACAATTGTATAAACGATCAATCTGCCAAACAGTATATGCATGTAACACAAAAGCTGGAACTAGACATTTCACAAAAAAGCTGTTACACATAAAAGGTGGGAATAATAACTTTTTAACTCAATGATGCACTCTGTAATGTCTTTAAATGCCAATGGTCTCACAGATAAATACATAAAAGAAGAGTAGCAAACTATATTAAAAATGTAGACTGCAAATAGCTATGCTACAGGAGACACAATCAGAAAGAAATGAACATGTGAATTTGATAAAGAAAGGTTTTCAAGATGGTTATTCAGTGGAAAACCTGGGACAAAGGAAAACAGGAGTACTTACATTAATTGCAAGAGGAACTCCAATAGCGATAGAGGATAAAAGGATAATAATGGTAGATTTGTAGTACTAAGGGGCTACTGGCAAGGGAGGAGGATTACACTGGCATGTATTCATATTCTAATAAAACTGCTATGATGGAGCTTAAGAAAATTCTGGGAGAAATAATCAGCTTTCAGCAAAGAATATTACTTATAGGTGGGGACTGGAATTTGACTTGCAGCAGTGAAGATGTGTCTGGGGGGCTCAGAAGGGAAATATAACAAAGGAGGGTAGATTTTCGAAGATATTTATGAAAATATTTGGCATGGAACATGTGAATTCAGTACTAGGAGTTCAGAATGAATTTACATATTATTCCCCAAGATAAAAAAAATGGCTTGGCTAGACAGAATTTGCATTTCAAAGGAACATGTGCATTTAATTGAAAATCTTTATAATCACCCAATAACTATTTCAGATCATGCGCCAATAATTACTAAAATAAAAACAAACGGTAATGAAATAAAAATGAGACACTGGCACTTTTCCACCTATATGTTGAAAAGAGAGGAATTTAAGAGATCGGTAGTGGAAATTATTCAGGAGCTATTAGAGAAAAGAGAAATTTCTTCTGAAAAAAAATAGCTAGGAAATTGGATAACATTAAAGTAGAGTTTTAAAAATAGGGTAGAAATAAAAGAAATGGAGATATGGTAATAAGTAACAAGAATTATTTAGAGGGGCTGACAAATGTTAAAGTACTGCAGAATAGGGGGAATCTCACAGAACAAGAGGCGGAACAACTGCAGAATGCTAAACAAAAAATAAGGGAGTACCTTGATAATATGCATGAGTTTAGAAAGATTGCTGTTAAGCAGCTGTTATTTGATAATAACTCTAGCACAAAAACTTTTAGCCCAGTGACTCAGGCAACAGAAAGTAGAAAGGGCTGCCACCATGTTTAGGGAGTCTATAATAAGGAAGATAACAAGAGATCCTGTAGTGGTATTAGAAATATTTTTGAAATTCTATGAAAGTCTGTATAAAGCAAAGAAATATGGAAATCAAGAAAAGATGCAAATAGAAATGTTTATGGAAGAATTAAATACGTCAAGGTTAGAGGTAGAAGAGGCTCAATTACTAACAGTTAGGATAGGAGGATCATAGGTAGTTACTAGGCTAATGGCCCTGAGGCCCTTATAAGCCTAGCCAAGAGCTTAGCCCATGTTCAGACAAATCAGCACCCAATGCCCCTGTCCAGCAGGGACATGGGTGGAATCACAGGGGTATATTTTCTGTTTCCCATCCAGTTATCCAGGTTGCACTTAAAAAGGGATAAAGAGGTACTCTGCTTGATGTGGAGATGGAGTCTATTCCATAGATGGGGGGAGTCTCTGGGACATATATCTGTCATGCCAACAAGTCTTGTTGATGTCACAGACCAGGTTGAAGCTGCATGTGTGGGTTACTCGAGTGGAGCTTGACTTGTGGATATGCAGCAGTCCCATCAAGGTGGGGTCCGTGATCGCCTTGTATGCCAGACAGAGGTCACCTCTGAGGAGTCTGTATGAAACTGAGTAGAGGGATAGGGCTTTTAGCCTGTGTATGATATACGTTTGAGGCCCTGGATTCTCCTGGTGAGGAACCTCTGTGGTATCCCCAGCTGCTGCATGTGCTTTGCGAGATACATGCCAAAAAGGGGCATTGTACTCAATAATGGGTCTTATAAGGAAAGAATACAGGGATGTTTTGACCTTCTTGTCTCTGGATGAGATACCCTTACTTATGAGGTGGGTCACGTAGAAATGTTTCCGTACAACAGAACATAGTGGTCAAAAGTCAGGTTGCTATCAACCTGGGTGCCCAAATCTCTCATGACTGATTGTGTGCTTAGGACATTGTTATTAATGTGATAATTTGTGGGGACATCACTCTCTGCAAATGGAACAATGATGCAGTTTTTGGTATTCAGCTTGAGGCCATGTTTCTGGTACCAGTTATTTTTCTGAGTGAGACTCTCTTGGGAGATATCCACATCACTAAGGGAAATGATGACAGCACCCAGCTTGCAGTCATCTGCAAACTTGGTCAGACATAGCCCACTGGTTTTGGCCTGCACCTCAGAAGAGTATATCCCAAATAACAGAGGCCCCAAGACCAAACCCTGGAGTATGCCGCTTGTTATGGGTCTACTGCTTGAAGTGGCTACTCCTATTTTGACTACGTGGGTTCTATCAGTGAGCCAGTTTGCTACCCATCTGGTAACATATGGAGATGAGATAAAAATGGTGATGTATAACCAATCCACAGGAAAGTCCCCATGAATAGGTGGTATTCCTGTAGAAGTTTGGAAGCTATGAGGAAAAATACTGATAAAGATCTGGAATGTTTTAACAGCATTTGAAGAGGAGAAGAAGTACCAACATCCTGGAAGAAAGTGGTGGTAGCTGTAATACCTAAAGAGAGTAAAGACCCATCAGATCCAGCTTCATACAGGCCCCTTTCTTTTTTTTTTAAACAAGAGACAACGGCAAACTTACATTTTAAAAATAAACTGTAGTGACACAATCTCATTTGCAAATTATACATTACAAACCATGCCAGCACAACTGTAACTGCAAACAACATGCGTCACTTTTAATATATCCAGTCATTGTCAGTCAACCATTAGATAGCTCATTCAAATCCTGCCTTGTTTTAAACCTCATTCCTCCTCTGCTTGTATTGATCCCACATTTCCCATCTTTTCCTATGAAATTTGCTACTACCATTTTTTAAGATCCCGGTTCCAATTGTTTTATCTCTTTACTATCTTCTATATTTCTAGTAAAGTTGGTTTAGAATCTGATTTCCATTTTCTGGTAATTGTTTTTTTTTTTGGCAGCCATCATAATTAGACTCAGCAAGGCATTACTATGTCTAGGCAATTCCGATTCTGTATCATAGCTGAAAAAAATAATTTCCCTGGTTTCTCCAATTTGCTCACCCAGCATCTCTGACAGAGCAGTCTGCAGGGAATCTTTAAAATTGGCCAACTCATTACACTCCCAGACAATATGTTCCAAGTTACGTTTTTCTTCCCCATCACACCTCCAATATTTGCTGTCTACCTGAGGAAAAATCCTTTGGAGTCTGCATGGGGTATAAAAATACCTATGTAAACATTTCCAAGCAAAGATCCTAAATCTTCTAGATTCTGTTGTACATTTGGGAGACATACATATATCCCCCATTGTTTCTTTGTGAAAAGCTTATTCAGTCTCTCTTCCCAATCCTTCCTAACCTCCTCTGATTGATTCATATAGTTAGCATGCAATATTTTATATGCTTTACTAATTATTCCTTTATTAACACAGCAACTTCTGTTCCAAATTCTAAGAACTCTACCAGTGCTGGTCTTTTGTTTAGGACCCCCCCTCATTTCTTTTTCTTTGCCTATACTCTGATAGCAATCCATGATATGGAAGACAATCTCTAACCTGCAGTCCAAATAAGTTCTTGGCATCTTTCCATTCTAGTACTTTTCCCTGTCTAGTTATTTGCTCACAATATAGTAAACTCTTAATTAACCAGCACCCATGGGGATTGGTAGATGCTGGATAAGTATAGTTTCTGGTTGCTTGAGAGTTACTATTAAAAATAGACTTGACAAATACTGAACCCTATACTATAGCATACCATACCATAAACATTGTATTGATTTGATTTTAATATTGAAATACAGTAATTAAAAGCCTGGTTGGAATTATAATATTTTAAATTTATATTTCCACTAGAAAGTGTGGCACGTAGAATGATTTTCAATTGCATGCTGAGTGGATTGAAATTGAATGACTTAGGTAGAGAGACAGATAGTGAAGTGACTGTGTGTGAGAGATCGGGAAAGATGTATGAAAGCTGAAAAGTGTGTGTGAGAGATCAGAGAGAGAAAGAGTGAGTGAATGCATGTAAGAAAGCAGAAGCAAAAGTGTGTGAGAGATCGGGAAAGATGTATGAAAGCTGAAAAGTGTGTTTGAGAGATCGGAAAGAGAATGTGCAATCTGATGCAAACTGAGTGGGTATGGAGCACGTGTTGACATTTTAGCGATTTGACTTGATTAGTTTGACTTGTTCTCAGGTTGGGGAGAGAGGGAATTTATTTGTATCTTCCTTTTTAAAACTGTACAACTCTAAAAACATAAAGCATATTTCTGTGGATGGAAAACAAAGTGCAACACATGAAAAACTGAATTCTTCAAACTGTACTGTATTTCTTTGATTTTTTTCTGGTTGCTTGAGAGTTCTGGTTACTTGAGTTCTGTTTAACTGAAAGTTTACTGTACCTTGGTTCCTTTGCCAGTTTTCTCCAATATATTCCTGTCCCCTCTTGCCTATTATTCTTCTTCTTTCAGCTTTTCCCGGTTAGGGGTTGCCACAGCGGATCATCTGTCCGCACATGATTGGCAGTGGAGTTTTACAGTGTCAAGTTGCCAGCCTGGTGCCCAACCTTCCACAGAAGGCACACACATGCACACACTTACACCTAGGGCCAATTTAGAGTGTCCAATCCACCTACTGCATGTCTTTGGAATGTGGGAGGAAACCGGAGCACCCAGAGGAAACCCACGCCATCACAGGGAGGACATGCAGACTCCACACAGAAGGCACCCCAGCCAAGAATCGAACCTCTTGCTGTGAGGCGGCAATGCTAACCGCTTAACCCCTCTTGCCTATTATCTGTATCCCTAACTGTAGTCATCACTATCAGCATAATATCCTTTCCCCATTCCAGTGTTGGCCTAGTTCTTATAAGACCTTCTGCTACTTTATGAATAATGTTCTGTATAATTACTGTTGTTCTCCTTAAAGGTCTGCATCCAAAATCCCAGTGTTTCCCTGTTACTTCAGCTTCCCCACATTTCATCAACATTTGAATTATAATTTTCTGCTTGTGCTATGTATAGGAGCCTTAACTGTGTTGAACTGAAATACCCCTTCAACTCAGGTAAACCCAATCCGCCCTGTTCTAAGAATAAACGTATTCCACTTGACTCCTGCCATCTTCCCCTCCCAGATAAAATTCATCAGCTCTTTATTAATTGCTATCCACAACTTCTCTGGTTGATAAAATTATGCCTGAACTGAATATATGACTAAAGGGACTAAAAACATTCTAACTGCTTGTATCTTACTATCGATACCCATATAACAGAGCTTCCATTTTCTCAGTTTTTGTATTATCTTTTATTTATTCACTTCCCACATATCCTTAGCTGCCACAGTAGTATCATTTGTAATCCATATTCCTAGATACTTCATTTTATCATGTTCCGATAAGTATGGATATTACTGGACCAGTTCATATGTGGGTACATAATTTACTGCTATTGCTTTTGTTTTACCTTTATTAATTTTGTATCCCAAAAAGGTTTGAACCTGTCTCAATATGTTGTACAGCACTACCACATCACTGTAATATCCTTTTATGGTTTTGACAGATATAAAATAATGTCATCTGTAAATAGAGTCAGCTTTTCTTGACTACCATACCAATTATATCTCTGATTTTCTGAGTCCCTTATTTTCTTTGCCAATGGTTCTAAATATAACGCAAATAACAAAGGGGAGAGACAACACCTCTCCCTGGTTCCTCTGCTCAAGCAGAGATTATCAGAGAGGATCCCATCAACTTAAATTTTTGTCTCCAATCCCTCATATATTCTCCTAATCAACCTTATAATTTTATCAGGGAATGCAAATGCTTCCATTACTTGCTCATAAAATCCCAGCTTACTCTGTCATATGCTTTCTCTGAATCAAGACCCACCAATAATAGTGGCATTTCCTTGCATTCTGTTTCCGTCTGGATCATCACTGTTCTGTTAATGTTGACAAATGTTTGCTTCCTATAAACAAAACTACATTGATTCATTACCTGTTAATTTTGGCATCACTTTTGCCATTCTTTTAGCCTTTATAGACACAAACACTTTATAATCATGACTGAATACTGAAATGGGGCTATATAAAGCTGGATCTGATGGATCTTTACCCTCTTTAGGTATTACAGCCACTACTGCTTTCTTCCAGGATGGTGGTACTTCTCCTCCTCTTAAAATACTGTTAAACAAAACCTTCCAGATATTTTACAGTTTTCCCCCTCCTAGCTTCCAAACCCCCACAAGAATACCATATATTCCTGAGGAATTTCATGTTGATTGGTTATACATCATCCTTTTTATCGCATCTTCTCCTATCCTAACTGTTAGTAATTGAGCCTCCTCTTCCTCTAACCTTGATATACTTAATTCTTTCATAAACGTTGTTGTGCTAAAAGTTTTTGTGCTCTAGAATTATTATCGAAAAACAGTTGCTTAACAGCAATCTTTCTAAACTCATGCATATTATCGAGGTAATCCCTTATTTTCTGTTTAGCATTCTGCAGTTGCTCCTCCTCTTATTCTGTGAGACTCCCCGTACTTAGCAATACTTTAACATTTGTCAGTCCCTCTAAATAATTCTTGTTATTTCTTAACCATATCTCTATTTCTTTTATTTTCACCCTATTTTTAAATTCCACTTTAATTTTACCCCACACCCTAGTTATATTTTCAGAAGAAGTTTCTATCTTCTCTAATAGCTCCTGAATAATTTCCACTACCCATTCCTTAAATTCCTCTCTTTTCAACAGACAGACGGGAAAATGCCAGTCTATCTGTTTTATTTCATTACCCTGTGTTATATTCGGGTTTATATTAGCTTGTCAAAACGACATTACAGTGAATGCCGTTTCGATGACACATAAACAGAAAAATCTGAAAACAGCAAAACCCCATGTCACCGATTTTTTTCCTAGGGAAAAAAATTGGTTGACCAACAATATACAACGCACTAGTTAAAACATTACAAAGTGGGGGGCTTCGACTCCCACACCCCCCTAACTAAATATACCAACTCCGAGATGACACTACAGTGGGGTAAAGGGCAATGTAATGGCTCAGGTAAAGTTTTTTTTTTCACTTGGAAAAAAATCGCTGACCTGTGCGTTCGCTGTTTTCAGATTTCTCTGTTTATGTGTCATCAAAACGGCATTCGCTGTAATGCCATTTTGACAATCTAATACAGACCCGTTTTATTTTAGTTATTATTGGTGCATGATTTGAAATAGTTATTGGGTGCATATCAAGACTTTTTAAATGCACATGTTCCTGTGAAATGTAAATTCTGTCTAGCCTAGCCCAGTTTTTGTATCTTGGGGAATAATATGTATATTCACTGCAAACTCCTAGTAATGAATTCACATCTTCCATGTCAAATATTTTCATAAATATCTTTGAAAATCTACCCTGCGTTGTTATACTTTTCTTTCTGGGCCCCCAGACAGATCTTCAGTGTTGCAAATCAAATTCCACTCTCCACCTATAAGTAATATTCCTTGCTGAAAGCTGATTATTTCTCCCAGAAATTTCTTAGGCTCCATTATAGCAATTTTTGGTGGAATATAAATACATGCCAGTGTAATCCTCCTCCCTTGCCAGAAGCCCCTTAGTCCTCCAAATCTACCAATATTGTCTTTTTTGCCCTCTTCTATTACTATTGGAGCTCCTCTTGCAATTAATATAAGCACTCCTCTCTTTCTTTGCCCCAGATATTCCACTGAATAACCATCCTGAAAACCTTTCTTTATCAAATTCACATGTTCATTTTTTTCTCTGTGTGTCTCCTGTAACATAGCTATTTGTTTTTTTTTTTCCTTTTATGATGTTTTCAGTCTCAGAGGACAAGGAATACTCTTAAATCTGAAATTATTAATTTTTTTTACAGTACAGGGAATCTCCGCTACATATACCCACAATAAATGTGGTTTCACATATATAATACTTAATAATTGCAACAATGTTTTGTTAAACATCCATTTTCCTCAGAAATAATCCCCAATGGTAAAAAAATACATTGAGGCAATTAATGGAAGATTTTCATCTGTTTGAATGTAGATCTCCCTGGAAATATGCCACTAAAGAGAATTTCCTTTGAAGAATTAGCTTCCAGAATTTGTTTGCAGTAGTGCAACACTGAGGTAGTGCACATCATGATTCACCCTCAAATGCTGTTTTGTCTTCCCCTCTGAGGTTTTTGCAGCCATAGAGTTAGCATGACATATATAAGTAAGAAGTGTGGGTGGGGAGTTTCCTACATGGAGGAATGGGGAACTTGCCTCCTTGCAGAAAGCCATTTTACTGACTTTCCTTGAATGCACAGTGTACGTGTGTTCGGGAAAATGTCTCAAGCGAAATCTGTTTGGGAAGCCTAATCTGGAGTACTCATGGTGGATCTGCAATTATCACTGCAATTTATCTTTAATCTTGCTCCACTTTATATTGTTTTGCTTAAAGCAACACTTTTTATTCCATATCAGAGATATGGGAATTGATTGTACTGTTCATGAATCTGTACTAGCGTTACCTGTCTCCACTGGTGGCAAGTCTTCTCACTGATTGATATACATGTATAGATATAGATCTACTTCAAAAGAACAAAAACTGACAATACCGAAATTCATATCACCAAGACCACTATCTTGAAGTTTCAAAATGCTGAAAGTTCAAAATGCTGTCTGATTAGACTGAAAATTGGCAATGTATAAAATACCGCGAATAATATAGGAAGTAGTGTGCAAGTGTTTTTTGATACAAGTATGTCTCCTTTAATTTTTGTACTGTTTCAAAAACAATGGCAGATGGCTCGTACAAAGCTCCTGGCAGTATTGAAGTGTTTACATTACAAGAACGTCACAAAAAGGTATATGCCCTTTTCCCCACTGTAGTGCAATCCCAGAGTTGGTATATTTAGTTGGGGGGTAGGGGAGTGCAGCCCCCACCTAGGTGGCTTTTAGATAGTACAGAGTGTAGAACAGAGGTAAGTTTTTAGTTTTTGAATTTGTTCAAGGTATAGGAAATGTTTTGAAGAAGTGGATAGTTTGGTAATTTGTAGATGATTTCTTAGCTTACTAGTCATGTTTTACTTTGCAGAAGTTGTGGTTAAGTTTTTATAAATTAGTTGTTGGTCTGTGTATTGTAAAGGTATGTTGTCTTTAAAGTGGTGTTCTAGTGAAGGGAGTTATACATTTTGCTTGCAAGGTTAAGTTCGGTATTTTGAAATTTGGTATTTTAAAATTCGTCATTTTAATGTTTCAGTGTTCTGCGTTTTTGGAATAGTGGTCTTGGGAACATGAAATTCGGTACTGTCAGTTTTCTTTGTTCTTTTTGAAGTAGATCTATATATATGTAAAATCTTGATGACTGGATGGGAAATAGGAAAGTCACCACAGGGATCACCTGTGGGGCTTTGCTTGACAGGGGCACAGGAAAATAATTTTCTTGGGTGGTGAAAGCCAGGGTAGCTTTTTGGCTAGGCTTATATAGGCCCTAGTGCCAATAGCCTAGTACCTACCTATATATATATATATATATATATATATATATATATATATATATATATAATGTCTATTTAAAATGCTCAAACAACCCAAATGTTGACTTTTGGAATGTTGATAAAAATGTTAAAGTTGCAAATGTCGATATGTGACTATGTATGACTGATAAATAACCCCTTGCACTCCCCTGAAAATTATATATACTAACTCCAAGACCACACAGTATCGGAAAAAAGGTATATTCTCCAACCCCAACCCCAAGAATTGTTCAGTCTTGCATACTTATTGAACATCTTTTTAGTCAATCAAATTCTGTTGAATAAACAAATGTCAACCAGAACAACATTCGGCAAAGATTATGACTCCCATATTATATCTCTGTCTATCTATCTATCTATCTATCTATCTATCTATCTATCTATCTATCTATCTATCTGTCTGTCTGTCTATCTATCTATCTATCTATCTATCTATCTATCTATCTATCTATCTGTCTATCTTTTAGAATGTTTTGCTTTAAAACAGCAATATAAATGCTGTAATAAAAGTCATCTAGAATGGAAAACAAGTAATGAAGATATCCTTGTTAGGCTCATTGGTTTACATAAACTGTAACTCAAATCAAAAACTGAGACACAGGGATAGAAGAAACTTTTTGAGCAATTATTAAGCAGAAATGAGAATGACTGAGGTGTACATTACATGTTCTCATGATCTGCAGTGTTAGACTCTGTGACTAGCAAGAAGAATCTTTTCAGAACTTGGGGCATTAAGTAGCTTACCCAATTGCATAAAGCGTTGTAATGGGATGAGACCAGTTTTGCTCCTGTGCTTGTTTCCAAACCGCATCCTCAGCACATTCGTAAGTGATTGGACTTGGCTTCCCCAGCAAAGCTTCATACTTCAGGTGATGTCCACTGATCTTCTCATACAGTGTCTCCAAACACACCATGAAAGTTCCATGACCGAACCTGTAGAGAGAGAAGAGATGACAGAGGAGATAGTACAGCTTGGGCATGAGGGAAAGATGGCCTTTATTTAAATCTCTGGGGTGTGTCTCTTTGTCTTGTCTGGCCACCCATACATTCCATAGCTTCTTGGGCCTCTCTGCTCCTGCTTCCTCAGAAAGGTTAACTCTGGTCAGAGGTCAGAAGGCAATTCCTGTTTCAGACAGACATAGAAAGAAAGAAAGACATGAACAGAGACTAGATGAGTATCGCCATAAAATACCATCTCAAGCATTTCTCCCTATAATGATTTTTATCCACTTTCAGCATGCGCTTCTTCTGATAACAGTCCAAAGTAGCAGATGATTCTAAGGTCTAAATTCTGCTTTGAGTCTACGTCTATGAAGTAAAAGATAATAATAATATTACAAATGTACTATGGGAATGGCTTAATTCAATATTTAACAGGTACTACTTTATCCATAGAAAATGGATAAATTCCATAATGAATCAGAAATTCTGTTTAAAAATGATACGAGCAAAGCTAAAGGTGCAGAAGTATCACTTTGCTACATGGCCAAAGCTATGTAGCAAAGTGATACATCGCCAAAGCTATTGTGGGGCCTTAAAATCTGCTTCTGTATAGTGGTCTACAGAGTTTGGCAGAGAACTATAAAGGGAATAAAGCCACTTGAACATACTGGTTTGTCTGCAACTTCAGGAGCAGTCTTCAGGTTACAAATAATGATGAAGTAACAACATTATTCCATGGCACGGAAATCAGGCATGATAAAAAATAAACAGAAAAATAAGAAGTGTGTCGACAGTGATGACCAGATGCTAATGCAGAGCACAGCACTGAATTGTAGAACAGAAATGACTGAAGCTGATATTAAACATAAGCTGTCAAGATGGTATTTGCCTCTGTGCTTTGGGATATTCTGTCATCTTTATAGTTTCATGTGAATAAGCACTTTAACTGTAATAGCTGTGTATCAGGAAACACAAACCATTGCAATCAGTTGTTGACTCTCATTTAAAAATAGAGTTTGTGTACAACACAAGTGTCTTTTATCTGATACTAATTGAAGCTGCCTAGTATAATAATTTGGAAAATTAGAAAAAAAGGCTCTCTAGAAAGTTTGTGTGTGCGGGTTTATGTGGATGTGTGTGTGTGTGTGTGTGTGTGTGTGTGTGTGTGTGTGTGTGTGTGGGTGTGTGTGTGTATAGTCTCCAGTATATGGGAGACAATGTACTAAAATGGTTAAAAAACATTACCCTGCAAAACTGAAGACTAGAATAACAATATTGAAGTTCCATCGACTTAATGGTAGCAAATACAAACCGAGCTATCCAAACCCCCTTTTCCCATTTTTGCACATGGGGTCAGGATGTTACATCAACAGTGACAATCATCTACAGCCAATGTTCACACTGCTGGGTACCTACCCCTGCTGTGGTTGTTCTTCCATACTACACACACACTCGCATACTCACAACTATAGCCAATTTACAGTGCCCAATCCACCTAGTGTATGTCTTAGGAATGTGGGAGGAAGCCATAGCACACATAACTCCGGGAGGACATTGCAGACTCCACAGAGAAGGCAGCCTGGCCAAGAATTGAACCAGAGAACTTTTTCTTCCCAGAATTCCTCTCTCATGAAAAACAAAATTTAAAGTGCTCTCTCTTGATACTACAACCAGTGACGTCACTTCTCATAGCAAATTATTTGGGATGATAGTGGTCAATAATCTTAAATTCAACCTGCATATACAAAATTGCATAAGAAAAATTCACCAAAAAATTGTATTTTTTATAGAGCCTAATCAATGCAAATAAAGCTACACATCTCTACTCATCTCCTCCCTGCACTTCTTTATGGTGCTCCCATCCTTACTAACCTTCAGGCATCACAAAAATCAAAACTTGAACAATGCTGCAACAAAGTTGCTAAATTTGCAGAAAATATCCCATTCACAACCCACCTCTGTATAACACTATAAGTCTAAACTGGTTAGAACAACTCCAACTAGCATATACACAGCTTCTTATCATCGATAACATTTTCCAGCATCTGTCTGTTTGTCCAGCACTAAATAACATTCTACACAACTATGTTCTCAGTCGGTCATTATGATCCAGTAGCCAAATACTCCTGTCTGTCCACAAACCTATCAAATCTGCTAGGCATTATCTGCACTTGTACTATGTTGCCAAGGCCTAGGACCCCTTACCTGTATCCATCAGGTAAGTACCCTCCCTCCCATCCTTCAAAACCATTCTGAAAGACTTCCTAGCCAAAAGTTGCTTCTTGTTCTTGCTCAGTGCCAGGATAAATTTAATCTCTAAATGTGAACAATTACCTCTTCATGCTTTACATCTTATTTTTTTCTTCTTCACTCATTTCCTTACTTCTGTCAATTACTGTCTCCTGGCCTTCTCTCTAAACATACCATATCATATGCCTGCTTTTCTCATACTTTGTATTGCAATTCATGTTTGTATTACATTAACTTACCTTTCATTTCTTTAGAAACTGGCTAAAATTTCTCTAAATATTAAATCATTATCATGTAAATTGTATCTATGCTTAACCAATGTTTTCATATTATGTTTAATTTAGTATAATTATTTCAACTGTTTTTTGTATTATTTTTAAAAGATTCTAAAATTATTGTTCTTAAAAATGTTTTGCAGTACTTTGGAGCTTTTTTCCCTGGGCCTCCACTGAAGGTGGGCTCCTAGCCTGTTGGACTTTCCTGGTAATCAAATGCCAATAAAGTAAATAAATAAGCAACACTACCTGCTGCGCCACTGTACATGAAAATAAGTCTTTTTTAAATAAATTAAAAATTCACTATTCCTATACAACACAGAAAATAAGTGGAAAAAATATTTGTAGTGCTGCCTTTTTACTTTATCAAGATCCAGTCAATAGAAGAATTTTTAAGAACCACACTGAAAAAGACTGCATTCCATCTCTCAAGCTATATACATAATAACATGACCTTAAAAAAACAATGGTGCATATATCAAGGTTAACTCCTAGTCCAAAAAGACACCCCTCATTCATTTACCAAGTCCTTGTTACATGACTAGTAATTTTGCAATATAATATCATAATAAACTGCAACTTCAGTATATGACAGGGTCTATATTACATTATCGAAGTTTCAAAACTTTGAATCTGATATGGTTGACACCATATAATCGAAGTGTTGAAATTGAAAATGTAATAAAACACAACTACAACCTACAAAAACAAACCATTTAAATGCTCTAAGCAGGGGATCCCCAGCTACTTAAATATACCAACTTCGAGATCGCACTACAGTGTAGAAAAGGGAAATCTTCCCTTTCCACTCTGTACGGAGATCTCTGTTAAAAGATTTGAAGTTTCAAGACTTCGATCATTCAAAGTTTTGAAACTTCAGTCTTCTGATATAGACCCTATATGACACAACCCAAAAACAGTTGAATCATAAATGTTCAGGAATTAATAGTGCAATATGTCTGAGAAGTTATATACTTGCCTATCATATACCGGACATATGGTTGTGTGTTTGTGCAACCTGTTTTTCTTCTAAAAATAAGGTTTGATTTAAAGAAAAAAACATGTTAATCAACTTCTGATAGTGCAGGCACCCGACAGCAGCTGGAATGGTTTTCTTTGCTCATAGTTTAAGTAGAGTATATTGTCATCTGCATAACTGCTTAGAATTTAAGTATTTTATATTTAATAAGAAATAAGAAGGAATATTAAAAAAAATTAAAGTAGGAAAAGTATGACTGAAAGGAAAGTAACATCAAAAAAGAAGAAACCTGTGAGAGAAGATGATAAAGTTTAGGCATGCTGGATAAATCAATAGCCAAACAACAGTTATAACAAGCCGGTTGATATATTAAAGATATGCAGGATGCTGAACTGCAACCCTCCCTCCTCTAAGTAACTGTAAAGCTAGATAAAACAGAGTTAAATATATATGATTATTAAAAACATCAGAGGAGAAGCCCCACAAAATGAAGAATGTATTTGCTTCCCACTGGAATGCTACTGTTGACTAGCAAAGGGATACTAATGAGTCCTGAATCCTTATTACTGATTTTCCAGTTTGGACAGATCTGCTGGAATCTAAGGCTGCAGGCTTACAAAACAGGGCATACAAAAGAACTTGTGGCAGTTTGGTTTCCCAAAGAAATTAGAGCAAAGGGACCTGGTTGCTTTTGCAAAGGCTCTGCTGGTGGAATGGACAGGGCTATCTGATTTAAGAGGAGACAGCATTTATATACTTTTGGAGTAAAGACATGCAAGAAGGCAAGGCAAATCATAGTCATGCTTTGCACATAAACATTAAAAGAAAGATTGCTTTCTGTCTTATGGAAACCGGGCAAGAAATGGTTTGCAATAGGCCAAGTGCAAGACTACAAGCCCAGGTCAAGGAGGAAATGGTCAAAGTTTGTTCTAGCCATGTAACGCTGTAGAATTAAGAGCATTAAATTTAAAACCTATTTATCTGGCATACTTTTTTTTTCTACAAAGGGAGTACATACATATTTGGGATTTGGAAATGGACAGGTGGGAAAAAAAATGACTAGCGGAAGAGACAGGGTTTAAGAAAAGAGCACTACAAATGATATAAAGGGAAACTCTAAATAACAAAGAACTTCAGCTATTCAATCTGGGCAAGTTCGATTTGAACATAAGCTTTATCAAGTTCTACGTACTATGTAAAGGTCAGTAATGTAAGCAGTAATCTAGATTTATTGGCAGTATTCCAGGATTATTATACACATCTGTATGCTAAAAAATTCATACAAACTTACACAGGATACGCCTGATAGGTTTACAAGAGCTTGTAGGTTTCCTAGGTTGTTGCCAGTCCAGCAATGAATGTAGAAGTAATAAGGAAAGTTGTAAACTGCCTTCCAACATCATATTCCAAGCAGAATTATGTTGGACTTGCTTCAATGGGTGGAGCAGATATTATTAAAATTATGAGGAATGATTAATGAGGCTTTGCAGATACTAAATGTTCATTCTTCTTGGAAAGAGGCATTGATTTCTGTGATTCCAAAAGAAAACAATGATCCTCTTACTTCCAGGCCTATTGATACAGACATTGATTATTACTATTAGTTTTGGAATGTAACCTTTTCATAGGGAAGTGGCTTGATATATCAGTGAAGCTATAAGCTATACCATGTAGGGCTACCAAAGGCAGCAAGCAGGTCATGGCAAATAGGCCAGACTAAATGTGGTCCACATGAGAAAATAATGGCAATCCACTCCAGTATTTTTGCCAAGAAAACCCCATAGACAAAAACAACCATTTACATGTCAAAATGATACTGGAAGATGAGACCCTTAGGTCCAAAGTATGTAGCATCCTCCGGGGAAGAGCAGGACATGAGTATGAGTAGTGATGCAGTAAATGACATGGATACATTAATGCTGAGAAGATGTCCATTTGCTGCAGTGCTGAGACAAAAGGAAAGGCTGACACTGCCAAGATCTATATATCACAGGAACTTTGAGCATAACTACAATGAAGCAGGCAAGTTTGATTTAGTTAAAGATGAGATAAGAATAATGCTTATTTGTTAACCAGGTAGTCCCACTGGACACACAGTCCCTTTTCAGGGGTGACCCAGGAGTTCTGGTTAAGTGACTTGCTCAAGGACACACAATAAGCAAACAAGGGCTGAGGGAATTACACCTCTTACTATCGGAACATCAGCTCACAACTCTAACCTCTGCACCAACTGCTAGACAATAGCAAGAATGAACAGCGACATACTGAGAATCAGTGAAAAAATGGATATGAGTAGATCACTTTACATCAGATAATCATCAGATCCATTCTGAAGGATAATCCTGTAGAAGACACAGAGTATCTGTCATTACAGAAAAAAGGGTGTCAATATCAGTATTCTGTTATAACCTCCCAAAAGTAACAGAATGATCTCATGAGAAAGCAAGGTTTGTTTTTTCAACATTATTTGATACAAGTTTATGCAATATTTCAACTCAAAGCAAATATTATCAAATGCAGTTATGTGGATGATACAATTCTGCTGGATGAAATTGAGTACGAGATGAAGAACCTGTAGATGAAGATGACTTATGATGTGTGTTACTCAAATATTTACTCTTTTCTGGACTCTTTCTCCCTGGGCCTCCACTGAAAATGGTCTCTTTTTGCCCCAGTTGTACTTTTCCAGTAAATAAATGTCACTAAATAAACTGTCAAATGTATAACCTAGTTTTAGAAAGGAAAGATGCTCCAGGGATCAACCTGCCAACATCTGTAGGATAACAGAGAAAACAAGACAGTTCAAGAAAAATATTTACCTCTGCTTTAATGACTACTCTAAAGCTTTTGACTGTCTAAACCTCACAAACTCTACCAAGAGGTTACAGAAATGGGGGTATCAGATCACTTCATTTGCCTCCCAAGGAATCTACATGCAAACAAAGAAGTAACAACTAGAACTGAATATGGAAGAGTTGACTGGTTCAGGATTGGGGAAGGTTTGTGACACTGCTGCACACTGTTACCTCACTTATTAAATTTACCTGCTGACTATATCATGCGAAATGTTGGGCCACATGAAACAGATGCTGGAATCAGAACTGCTGGGAGAAATACTAGCAGTATGCACAATTTGAAGAAAACTGTGCGGCAACAGCTCTATAACAACAATTATGAGGGAGATACAATTTTGCTGGATGAAATTGAGAAGGAGATGAAAATCCTGTAGATGAAGATGAAAGTACAAAGTGCTAAAGCTGGTTTGCTGCTCAACATAAAAAGTGTAACACCTGTTTTTACTAGTTCACTACAAATAGATGGGGAAGAATCAAACACAATGATTTTCTCAAGAAAACTCAAATGGTGCAGTTGTTCACATTACCATTAATGTTATATGCATTTCAAGCTATTTCACGTACCCCAGGGAAATCCTTTTTTTTCCACGGCATAAAGAAATTTACTATCTTCCTTCTTATTGGATAAAAAGAAAGCCAAGAGTTGTGGAAAAATTAAAGTTACCAAAAACGTTGGAGGAATAGGATTGCCTAATTTGTACTATTAATGGTATGCAGGTCAGATTTTATATGGAATGCAAAAGATTTGCTTCTGAGGTGGAAGGAGGTAGCCTTAGTTGTGTTGTTTGTAGAGTGGCAGGATCCTAAGGCTGTTTTGTGGATAAAGAATATAACAGGCCTCCCTCAGCATTACCAATTGCAGAGCTACATGACTGTGTTATACATACGATGAATGGAGAATGGCAGATCTTTTATAGCCCACATTAATCTTAAGATGAGGCTACAAAACACATTTATTGATCTTGACACTTGGATAGAAAGACATCCTGAAATACAGCATTGGAATCAGTTAACTGAAGTATCAGCAGTTATAACTTATTCAAGATTTCCACAGCAGTATCACCAGAAATATTTGGATTATTTAATTCATAGAGCATGAAAGAAGGTTACAACCAAATGCTGGTAAAAATACCACAAACATAGAAAATGCCATACTGAAGCAAATTTATGTTTGAGGTTAGGGAGCTAAGTCGGCCATCAGAGAACGGCGTGCAGGGTATATAAAATGCTGAACTTTGCCTGGCTCTGTGTCACAGAGGGATGGAGCCCTGACTGGGTTAATTTACTGGCCCTGGTACTGGATGATCAAACAAGGAAGGGGAGGAATGTAAGGACATAGACTGTTCACATCTTCCAGGGGGAAGAAGGGCTGGCACAAACCTGGAGACACATATGTGGTGCAGTCTTCCTGGTGGAGACTGGAGAGTCTACCACTCATTATGCGGGGGTGGAGACACAGGGCTGCTTGAAGGGAATGCCCATTGTGAAGTGAGGGGACATGCTTTGTAGACAATAAATTGCACATCCCTCCTTGGCTCAATGCCTGGTACATACACTTACTTCTCAATGGTCCAGATTTTCGCAGAATGTCCACATTTTTCCCTCATACTTTGGTTTGATCCTGATAGAATTTGTGGTTTTCTGGCAAATTTCTGTGGAATGAAGTCACTAAATAGTGACATAACTTGAGTTTCAGACGTCATATATTTCATAGATTGAATTAAAATGCTGAACTTTGCCTGGAGCCCTGACTGGGTTAATTTACTGGCCGTGGTACTGGATGATCAAACAAGGAAGGGGAGGAATGTAAGGACATAGACTGGAATGAAGTCACTAAATAGTGACATAACTTGAGTTTCAGACTTCATATATTTCACAAAATGAATGCTAACACAAATCCTGTTATTCCAGCAACTTTCTAAGTTTATAAAAGCAATATTTAAAATACATTCCTATTTTTGGAGTTTTGTTCCCCTCATTATTTAAGGCTTTGTCTAGATTTTTTAATCTAAGAGATTGAGAGATATGTGCATGCACATTACAGACTGGGAGGAAAAGTGAAAAATGCTTAAATCACTCCTGATGGTTGCCTTGCATAGTGATGGGAACAAATTAGCCAACTGACCAAGCAACACTGGTAAAGAATGGCAAAAAAACAAATGTTGAACTATTAAATAAGTGGTCCAGCTCTGTGGTGATTAGAAAAGAAGCCCTGAATGTGACATAGATGACCAAGTTTGAATAGTGGCTTGAATGCCGGAAGAGCCAGGTGGGGAAGGGTGGGAGCTGAAAGAACAACTTACTCACCTTGCTCATGCTGGAGGGATGGAGTGGTCATTCCAAGGTGGCCAGTTGTTCCTGTGCAAGTGAAGACCTGCACAACACCAAAGACTGTGACAGGAGACAGGGGCTTGTGCTTCAAAGGTAGTGGTGGCAGTCATTGTGGACAAGTATGTGGGTGTATGCACATATCAGAGAAGGGCATAGAAAGTCCCGTGGTGATGTGGGTGTCCATGTCAACTAGTAGGGGGCAGGGCTAGGGCCCTCCTAGCCTTTAAAAAGTATGATGCAGGCTGCTGACAGGAAGGGGTGGTGTCATGCAGTTCCATACCTGGAGACACAGTATGTTTGCCACAGACCACGGTATGAGGAGGTGCGCAGACTAGCCAAGGCAATCTGACAGTGGACTCCTTTTCAGTGCAAGCAGGTGGATGAAAGAGTACAGGCAGATACAGAAACCACCCTCATGATTGCCTGGACGATGGTCCCTTCAGCTGGCTCTCTAATGGGGGAACTGATGATGACCCCCTAGACAATGCAATATGAATTAATTACTCCAAATGTATGTAACATGTACCTGGACATTCAGAATTTTCACTTGGAAATGCCTCCAGAAATACTTTTACGTAATTAGTTGGCATTTTTGGCAATGTCATGGTGGATCTTGGGGGGTTCATTGTTGCATATCTTTTGAGACTGCCCAGGTGTAAGACATAAAAGACAATCATTTTTTTATTTATTAATTTTATTTTACATTTGTTGACCGGGCTAGTCTAACTGGATATATGTCCATTTTCAGTAGAGGCCCGGAAGAGAAAAGCTCCAAACTAACCACAGTTATAACAAGGTTAAAGATTACTGTAAAATAGCTTACAAATAGTACTTAACTAGATAGTAAATAACAGTAAAATAGTAAATAGTAATTAAATCAAATATGTTATGTTGTACATAAAATGACAAAAAACAGAAAATTGGACGCGACTTTCAGATGAGAGAAATACTTAGATGTTACAGTAGTTTTACTGTTAACTTTTCTTTTCAGGTAAACAATCATATCTTGATTAGTACATAAACAAGGAAGTGTTATACACAAGGAAGCGTTATAAACAGAGGTGAAAATCTAGTCAGGGTTACTACAAGGGCATAGCCAGTGTGTTTTAAGGTGTAATTTGAGTTTTTGTTTGAAGAGATGTAGGGAAGGAAGTAATGTAAGTTCACTAGGTAGAAGGTTCCAGTTTTTGCCAACTGTGTTCGAAAAGAGTGAGTCACCTGCCAAGTTGTTGGACATGTTTATGCTAACTAATAGTTTATTCGAAGAGCGTAAGGTATTGAGATTTTTACAGGGGATTATAAGGTTGGAGAGAAATGGAGTTTGTTTGGATCATAAAGGACCTTATGGGCTATGATAAGTTGGTTAAATTGAAGCTGATTCTGTAGTTCAAGCCAGCCAAGTTGTTTTAGATTGTGACAGTGATGGGTTCTGAAAGGGTTACCAGAGACAAATCGGGCGATGTTATTATAAGCGCTTGCTAGTTTGAGCAAATTGCTTTTAGTTAGGTTAGTGTAGATTGGTGAGGCATAGAACAATATGGAGATTAGAAGAGATTGGGCAATAGTTGTTCTAGTTGTGGAGGTGAGGAAGGGTCTAATCCTATATAGAAAGCCCATTCTTCTGTTAACTTTTTTTATAGTGTTGTTAATGTGAATGTCAAAGTTAAGGTTGTTATCTATTGTAATTCCAAGGAGTTTAGTGTAGGATTCTGGTGAAATGAGGATACCATTATTAGAAATGACTGAGAAGTCAAGTGGTGTAGACTTGCGGGTAGGAGAGAAGAGTAAGAGTTTGTTTTTTTTGGGATTCAAGAGGAGACAGCGCTTTAAAAACCATGACTCTACTGTGTTAAACACCTTCTGAGTTATGGATTGTAGTTCAGAAGAAGATTTAGCTGTACAGATGAGTGTAGAATCATCTGCATATTGTATGCAAGTAGCTTGTGGAATAGCTAAATGCAGATCATTTATAAAAATGGAGAAAAGTAGCGGGCCTAGAATTGATCCCTGGGGGACACCCAAGGTGACAGGCAGGAGGGATGATAGATTATTTTCCCAGAGCATTGCTTGCTGCCTATTGCTGAGGTAGGAAGAGAACCATTGCATATCTAGAGAGTCAAAAGAAAGTGACTTTAGTATATTTAAAAGCAAAGGGTGGTTCACCATGTCAAAAGCTTTTGAAAGATCTAAGAAAAGAGCTGAGAAGAGAGTATTATTATTGCGGTTTCTGTTGATAGAGTCAGTGAAGGAAAGAAGGGCAGTAGTGGTGTTGTGGAATGGTCTAAAACCATGTTGGGTATTGGCTAGTAAGTTATGCTGAATTAAATGGTTCAGTAGCTGGTGATGAATGCCTTTTTCCATGATTTTAGCTAATGGGGATAAAAAAGCTATTGGTCTGTAGTTGGACTAGTCGTTTGAGTTACCTCCTTTATGTAGAGGAATGATGTGAGAAATTTTCAATATGTCTGGGATGGTTGCTTCATTTATGGTTCTATTTATAAGAATTGATATGGGATAGACTACAGCTGTAGCTGCTTTTTTGCAAATATTCAGCTGGGACCTGGTCAGCAGAAGGAGTACAAGGCTTCAGTTTTTGGATGAGTTTGAGGATAAATTTGGTAGAGATGAGTTGTAATTTGAAATTGGGAATAGGGCTATTATTGGGGATAAGAAAGCTAGAATTGTCAAGGGATAGTTGGCTGGCCAGGGATTGTATGGTCTCAGTAAAGAATGAGTTAAAAGTATTGTCGATTTCACTTGGGGTTTTGAGATTAGTGTCTGTTGGGCTTGGTGTACTGGAGTGCCCAGGGTTCTTGAGTCTATTGATATTAGCCCAAAATTTCTGTGGATTATATTGCTGTGTTTATTGCATTTTATAGTAGAAGTTTTTTTTATCTGAGAGTATTGCTTTTTTGTTGAGTTTCTCAGCTGTTTAAAAATTTGTTGGTCTGCTGTAAGTTTGGTAGTTCGCCACCTATCCCAAGTTTTGTTTCTGAGAAAGATTTCTTGCCTGGTTTCTTTAGATAGCCAAGGAGCTGGTTTTGATCTAATTAATGTGCAGCTTAGGTGCATGGTGGTCTAGGATAGTTAGGAATTTAGAGGTGAAGTATTTGACAGCATCTTCAAGTGGTAGTGTTCTTAGGTGAGACCAATTACAAGCAATAAGTTCACTTTGGAATAGCTGTATGTTAAATTGTTTGTTGCTCCGAATTGAGCGAAATATAGTGCGTTGGGTAATATCAATTTTTTCCCTAATTATGTAGGTGAGAGTATGGTCACTTACATCATCTGGGAGGGTCCCTACTTTATAAGTTTGTTCCCTACTAGTTGACATTGACACCCACATCACCATGGGACTTTCTATGCCCTTCTCTAGTTATTGTTAGAGATTTGTGGCCTGGAGGAATACAAATTTCATCAGTGAAATTTATGTTTGGCATTCCTGAGAAGGGAAATCGATTAAAAGAAGAAAGTACACTGCTGTGTTTGATCTTGCTGTTAGCAAACAAGGTAATCTCTAGAAACTGCAAGAAAGTGGAGTTCTCCAAGACTGAAGAATTATATACAGGGACAAGAGAATTATCCATTGCTGAAGCCCTGCTAATAATTGAAGGTGAGGGCAATGGATTGGATGCAGTAGGTATATGTTGCAGCTTGGAGTTCTTAATATTCTTAAAGTGGTGTTCCCCCCATGTCAGCACTAGAGTTAAATACTTTATTAAAATAATAGCTTTTTAGTTTATAGTTTCTGGTTCAACACTTTATTAACCTATCGGAAATAAAGTCTTTTTATTTTTTATCTAGATAGTTTAGTGGCAGAGGTATTGTACATTTTGTTGCGGTTTCTGTTGATAGAGTCAGTGAAGGAAAGAAGGGCAGTAGTGGTGTTGTGGAATGGTCTAAAACCATGTTGGGTATTGGCTAGTAAGTTATGCTGAATTAAATGGTTCAGTAGCTGGTGATGAATGCCTTTTTCCATGATTTTAGCTAATGGGGATAAAAAAGCTATTGGTCTGTAGTTGGACTAGTCGTTTGAGTTACCTCCTTTATGTAGAGGAATGATGTGAGAAATTTTCAGTATGTCTGGGATGGTTGCTTCATTTATGGTTCTATTTATAGGAATTGATATGGGATAGGCTACAGCTGTAGCTGCTTTTTGCAAATATTCAGCTGGGACCTGGTCAGCAGAAGGAGTACAAGGCTTCAGTTTTTGGATGAGTTTGAGGATAAATTTGGTAGAGATGGGTTGTAATTTGAAATTGGGAATAGGGCTATTATCGGGGATAAGAAAGCTAGAATTGTCAAGGGATAGTTGGCTGGCCAGGGATTGTATGGTCTCAGTAAAGAATGAGTTAAAAGTATTGTCGATTTCGCTTGGGGTTTTGAGATTAGTGTCTGTTGGGCTTGGTGTACTGGAGTGCCCAGGGTTCTTGAGTCTATTGATATTAGCCCAAAATTTCTGTGGATTATATTGCTGTGTTTATTGCATTTTATAGTAGAAGTTTTTTTTATCTGAGAGTATTGCTTTTTTGTTGAGTTTCTCAGCTGTTTAAAAATTTGTTGGTCTGCTGTAAGTTTGGTAGTTCGCCACCTATCCCAAGTTTTGTTTCTGAGAAAGATTTCTTGCCTGGTTTCTTTAGATAGCCAAGGAGCTGGTTTTGATCTAATTCGAATGGTACGCTTAGGTGCATGGTGGTCTAGGATAGTTAGGAATTTAGAGGTGAAGTATTTGACAGCATCTTCAAGTGGTAGTGTTCTTAGGTGAGACCAATTACAAGCAGTAAGTTCACTTTGGAATAGCTGTATGTTAAATTGTTTGTTGCTCCGAATTGAGCGAAATATAGTGCGTTGGGTAATATCAATTTTTTCCCTAATTATGTAGGTGAGAGTATGGTCACTTACATCATCTGGGAGGGTCCCTACTTTATAAGTTTGTTCCCTACTAGTTGACATTGACACCCACATCACCATGGACTTTCTATGCCCTTCTCTAGTTATTGTTAGAGATTTGTGGCCTGGAGGAATACAAATTTCATCAGTGAAATTTATGTTTGGCATTCCTGAGAAGGGAAATCGATTAAAAGAAGAAAGTACACTGCTGTGTTTGATCTTGCTGTTAGCAAACAAGGTAATCTCTAGAAACTGCAAGAAAGTGGAGTTCTCCAAGACTGAAGAATTATATACAGGGACAAGAGAATTATCCATTGCTGAAGCCCTGCTAATAATTGAAGGTGAGGGCAATGGATTGGATGCAGTAGGTATATGTTGCAGCTTGGAGTTCTTAATATTCTTAAAGTGGTGTTCCCCCCATGTCAGCACTAGAGTTTAATACTTTATTAAAATAATAGCTTTTTAGTTTATAGTTTCTGGTTCAACACTTTATTAACCTATCGGAAATAAAGTCTTTTTATTTTTTATCTAGATAGTTTAGTGGCAGAGGTATTGTACATTTTGTTATATAAATATCAGTGTTTAAAGTTTCCAGCAACAACGTTTTTGTTACATTTACATTGCAGTGTTGGTATAGAGCTGTTGCTGCACCGTTTTCTTCAAATTGTGTATAATGATGATTTCATTATTAATAATGGTTGGCATGATGTTGCTATTTACCTGCAGCAAAACAAAAATAAACACTCTGTTAATCCAGCCTGTTAAGCAAGCTTGGACCCACAGAATAACAGGCAGTACAGTAGAGAGTCGATTATCTGAACTAATTGGGACCTAGCATAGTTTGGATCAAACTACTCGGATAATCAAACATATAATTGAACCGGATAAAAAACTTCTAAAATCTTGTATTTTCTGTACGTAGGAATATATTTTTCAACCATTCAGGGATTACAATGGACAATAAAGAATATTTTTCACACACGAGCTGGCTACAAGCTTAAAAAACATGCTCAAGCAAATATGTAGAATGTTTACATATTCAGAGTTTATGATTTTTCCTACCCAAAAACTTTGGAAGGCTGGTTCTGATAACTGACGTTTCAGATAACTGATGTTTGGATAATCGACTCTCTACTGTACATACCTTTGGAAAAGCTGCATTTAAAATTGGGTCCAAAAACAAAATAGGCCAATATTTCTTTAATATCTTAACCAATTGCACAAAAAGGTCCTTTCCTAGGTAAAACAGTTTTAGATCTATCACATTTGTACACAGAACTTTCAACTACCCATAAGGCATGCATTATATCCTGTCTCAAAATCCTCTGTGTAATAATCCATATCTCTTACAAAAATTGTTGTATATACTATATAAATGTTTGAAATTCTCATTTTAGAAATGCATGAATAGGATGTACCGGATAATGTGAGGAAAGGAACTGGTAGCAGTGACTTTTCTATAGATGGTAAAGCAAATTTCATTGTTTTGATTTACTGACAGAGCTAGCTAGATAATATGAGTAGCAGGAAAAAAATTCCTAAAGGTTATGCTAAAGCAATTAGAATTCAAATGTTCCAAAGTATTATGTAATAAAGTAGTAGGACCCTAAAAAATAAAAATTATGTCATTAGTAAAACATGCAAAAAAGTCTCATATAATATGAGTCAGATAAATGTCTTGCTGATCAAAATTATTTGTAAATATATACACATATGTAGGAACAAATGCTGTCCCCATTGTTGTTCATTAGTTATTATCTTATCATACATTTCTCCAGTTCATTATCCATAACACGTTTGATATTTTCTGTATTACTACCATCAAAGCCAATACAATTAACTAAACTCAGCTATAAAAAAATATCAATTAGCATATATACCACTGGAGTGACTGCAGGTGGCACTTAAAACATGGCAAGATTTCTTTCCATGAAAATATGTCTTAAGTGTGCTTTTTGTTAAGTAAATCATTGTCAAATAACATAAATAGTTCCTTTTTTGGCTTCTATTTTTAATGTTTCATTTTAAACAAAGGGAACATGGCAGCCTGCCAGGGCATTAGTGCTGCATCTATCTGTGGTACTAGGGATTTGATTAAGATCAATGTTGCTAGACAGGAGGACAGTTTTCTTTCTCTGGGAAGAGGGAAATGAAGGATTGTTGCTATGCTAACAACATCCAATACATATGCGGACAGCACAGTGGCGTAGCGTTTAGTGCACTCACCTCACAGCAAGAGGTTCTCTGGTTCTAGTCTCGACTAGGGTACCTTCTGTGTGGAGTCTGCATGTCCTCCCTGCATTTGTGTGGGTTTCCTCCAGGTGGTCCGGTTTCCTCCCACGTTACAAAGACATATGCGTCTGGAGCATTTCTCTCCGTCCTCCGCTGAAAATTGGCTCGTTCCAAGTCAGACTTTCCCGGTAAACAAATGTTAAATAAATAAACATTACAAAAATAAAATTGCCAAAGATTCCAAAGACAACCACAAGGCATTCTATAACTATGTCAAGAATCTAAATGGCAATGCTCAGATCTGCTCTGAGCTACAACAGAATGGCATTAAATATACTGATCCCAAGGATATTGCCAATATCCTGGCAGATCAATTCAGTGCCAACTTCACCCCCCCCTCTCACCACCTAAATGGCCCATCTCAATAATGGAAGATTGCCAAATTCTGATAATAACGGCCACACAGGTAAAAAACACACTCTCCAGTGCTAAGAATACAGCATCCATGGGAACAGATGACATCCCGGGCTGTATACTACATGAACTACAAAATGAACTGGCACCTCACCTAAGTGTCATGTTTAATCATACCCTCACCTCAAGCTTCATGCCCACTGAGTGGCGCACAGCTACAGTTATCCCACTCCACAAGGGGGGATCCACCTTGGGTCCCAGGAAAGTACAGTTTTGTACCTACCATAAATGTAGATGTTCGAATGTATACCCTGCTGCAGTCATCACACTTGGGTTATCCTGTCGTCAGGCGGTCCCGCAGTTGGCCTGAATTCCAAAGTCTTGGTCCGGAGTCAGTTGCTGTCGCTTCTTCCCTGACGTCAGTGCGCCAAGGGTATATAAGAGACATCCAATGCCATTTTCTTCAGTTTTTCTTGCCCCAGATGTCAGGTGCCCCCCCCAAAAGATGGTCAGTAGATAGTACCAATAATAAGAGCTTAGCACAAACAAAACATCCCTCCAGCTATAAGCAAATACACCACAAAGGTTGTATCAGATTTTAAGGTATTGAAAAGGTTTTAGTTAGGTCAGAGGGGATGGAGGGAGGGTAACCTGGACAGCAGCAGGGTATACACTCGAAAATCTACATTTATGGTAGGTACAAAACTGTACTATGTACATCGTGTTACCCTGCTGCAGTCATCACACTTGGGTAGAATCCCAAAGCTAAGGATGGGAGGAGGAGTCAAACAGGGTTAGAGGAGGCTAGCAGGCCCTGCAAAACTGCAGTGGCGAAGCCAGCTCTAGTCTTAGAGTAAAGTGATAAGTGATAGTGTTTGGTGAAGGTGTGTACTTCACTCCAAGTTTCAGCTTCCAGAATATCCTTGGTTGGCACCCCCCTGAGGAAGGCTGTAGATGTAGCTGCTGCCCTGGTGGAGTGGGGCCTTATGCTAGCAGGAACTGGTTTTCCATGATGGGTGTAGCAAAAACGTATGCAATGTCCTATCCATTTGGAAATGGTCTATTTTGAGATAGCCTTTCCTTGTGATGCTGTAGCATAGGATACAAAAAGTTGGTCAGATTTTCTGAAAACCTTAGTTTTATCCAAGTAGTAATGTAGTTGCCTGTGAATGTCCAAGGAATGCAGGAGCCTTTCTCCTTTGTTCTGTGGATTTGGAAAGAAGGTGGGTAAGTGGATGGTTTGATTTAGAGTCACACTGGATACCACCTTTGGCATAAAGGAAGGGTTAGTTCATAGAGAAACTCTGTCTTGATGAAAAATGAGGAAAGGCTCTACTGCCATTAGTGCCTGTAGCTCTGAGACTCTTCTGGTTGAAGTAATTGCTAGCAGCAGGGCAGTCTTCCATGATATAAACTTTAAGTCAGCTGAGAAAGCTGGCTCAAAAGGTGGCAGCGTAAGTTTTTCCAGAACAAAATTTAGGTCCCAAGTTGGTGTTGGTGCTCTCCTGGGAGGCCTAATGTTTTTTTGCCCCTCTGAGATACTGCCTTAGAAGTGGATGTGAAAATAAGAGAGGATCCGTGCCGTAGTGAGCTGAAATAGCTGAGGCGTGGATTTTAATAGATGAAAAAGAAAGTCCTTTGTGTAACATCTCAGTTAAATATTGTAGAATCTGAGGCATGTCCAGCCGAAGGGTATTTTGGCCTTTAGCTTGGTTCCAGGCACAAAATCTTTTCCATTTGTCTGAGTAGGCTTTCCTGGTGCTGGGCCTCCTGGCCTCCATAATGACATCCATAACAGCTTGTGAAAGAGAGGCTGGCTGGTTGCTTAGGTGATGTGCCATGCAGCCAAATTTAAGGTTTTGAGCTGGCTGTGTAGAATCTGACTGCCTCGCTGTGTGAGTAGATGAGGAATTTGTAGTAAAATCCATGGTGGCTGGGCCATGTTCCTTAGTAGTGGGTACCAGTGCTGGCGTGGCCAGTCCGGTGCAATGAGTATCATTCGAGGTCTCTCCATCCTGACTTTCAGCAGCACCTTTGTGAGAAGTGGCAATGGAGGAAAGGCATATACTGTCAGCATTTTCCAACTGAATGAGAGTGCGTCCACTTTCCAAGCTTGATGGTGAAATGCACTTGTGCAAAATTTTGAAAGCTGATGGTTTTGGGGGTTGGCAAACAGGTCTATGTCTGGACGCCCCCATTTTTGAGTTATCATTGCAAATACCTGTGGATCCAGTTTCCACTCGTGGGGATCCATGATGTTTCTGCTTAGGTCGTCTGCCAATATGTTCTTTTTTCCTGGCAGGAACTGAGCTTGTAATTGAACTTGGTAAGCCAATGCTGTGTTCCACAAGGTCATTGCTTGCCTGCATAGAGGGTAGGAGTGTGTACCCCCTTGTTTGTTTATGTACCACATTACTGTGGTGTTGTCTGTCCTTATTATAAGCTGTCCTGGATGTAAGAGGTCCTTGAAGGCTGTCAGAGCATTCTGTACAGCTAGCATTTCTTTTTGATTGATGTGCAGATTCCTTTGATCTGCAGTCCATATGCCTTGAACGCACTGTCCTGCCATGTGTGCCCCCCAGGCATAATCAGATGCATCTGTTGTCATAGTTTGCCTGGCTGGAGGTAAGGTGAAAGGCTGATCCTTGTTGAGGTGACATGCCTGTGACCACCATAGAAACTCTTGTTGAAGGCAAGGAATGAGAGGTATCATTGTTTCCATGCTGTGGCTGTGTTGAGTCCATATGCTTTTCAGGTACCATTGTAATTTCCTCATATGCAGTTTTGCAAATGGTATTAGTAGTATGCAAGATGCCATGAAGCCCAAGGCCTGCAAAATTTTTCTTGCAGTGAGTTGGGTCTTTGCTGCCATTATTTTGAAGTATTGAGTTAGTTGTAGCTGTTTGTCTGGTGTCAGATAAGCCATCTGGGCCGTTGTATTCAAGCTGGCACCCAGGAATGTCATAATTTGTGAGGGCACTAGTTTTGATTTCTTTTCATTTACTCTGTACCCTAGGCAACTTAGAAGATGTTTTACAAAAGTCAGATGTTGTAAGAGAATGTCCTTGCTTTCTGCTTGGATGAGGCAGTCGTCCAGGTATGGGTATATTTGAATTCCTCTTTGTCTGCAGTATGCAATTACTGGTGCCAGGCATTTTGTGAAGACCCTGGGTGCAGTAGATAAGCCAAAGGGCAGTGCAGAGAATTGGTAATGGGTTGAACCTGCAAGGAAACGGAGGTATCTTCTGCAATTTTGTCTGATAGGGACATGCAGGTTTGCCTCCTTGAGGTCCAACGTTACTAGCCAAGCTTTCTTGCCCAACATGGGAAGAAGCTGCTGTAGTGTTAGCATCTTGAATTTGGGTACTTGCAAGAAGTTGTTTAAAATTGAAAGGTCCAGAATGGGTCTCCAAGTATTGTCCTTTCTGGGGACTAGAAAGAGCCTTGAGTAAAATCCTTGGCTTTGCTCCAGAGTAGGTACCAGTTGAATGGCTCTCATGTCCATGAGAGCTGTAATTTGTTTTTGTGCCTCTGTCCATTGATCTTGTGGCAAGTTTGGCATTCCTTTTATCCTTGGCAAGGTGTGGAAATGGAATCTGTATCCTTGTGAGATAATGTCTAGGACCCATTTTTCCTTTGTGACGATGCACCAGTTGTCTATAAAAAATGCTAATTTTCCTCCCAAGGGAGCTGCCAAGAGATTTTTGCTTGGCAGTTTGAGGTTTAAGTTGCTGTGTTTGTCTTCTAGTAGTTTGGGACCTGTCTTCTCCTCCCTTCTGTGTTGCAGTGCCCCATTGGCAAGGTTTGTAAGGAATTTGTGTTTGTCCTCTGCTCCTTGGGCATCTGTATTTACCCCTCTGTGGTCTGTCAGAAGTTAGAAAGGACCAATTTTTTGCTGGCCAATTTCTGCTGAAGCATGGGGGTTGTACCTGTAAGAAATCTTTGACCATCTGCATAGATTTTGCCTTATCCTCCATTTTCTTTAAAACCTCTTCTGCTTTAATCCCAAATAAGACATCCTGCTGTAAGGGTGCATCTAGTAACTTTGCTTTAACATGATCAGGCAGAGTTTGTTCCTTTAACCAAGCCTGTCTACATATAACAGACCCAATAACAGCTGCTCTACAGGAAGCTTCCAAAGAATCAAATCCACATTGCAAAGTATGTTTGCCCACCTGTTCAGCTGCATGCAACAGATCCTGCATTTCTTTGAATTCAGACTGTTGAGGGTGCGTGCTCATCTTTTGTTTTATTTGAGACATTAGCAATTGCTGGTATTTCAGCATGTGAAATTGACAATTTAGTGCTCTCATAGCTAGAGTAGCTGAGGTGTAAACCTTCTTCCCCCACCTATCTAGTGCTCTGGAGTCCCATTCAGAGGGTACAGGATTTTTAGCCATAGAAGCCTTAGCCCCTTTGGGACCCTGGGAGATTGTCTCTGGGTCAGCAACAGGGCTTTTGTAAAGGAATTTGTGTGAGTCAGGCACTCTATAATATCTATCTGGTTTGGCTGGAGCAGGAGGCAGAGAATCTGGATTTAGACTAGATTCTAAGTAAACATCATCCACAATGTCTAAAACTGGAGGTATAGCAAGTGGTCTGTGCTGGGGGAGTAAAAGAAACTCTCAGAGCCTTTTCTTTGAGTTAGAGTAGTCCTGACCTTCCCAGTGGAAATGTTCCCTCATGGTATGTAAGGTTTCCCCAAAGGAATAGTCTTCAGGGGGAGAAGCTGAGGGAATGGAATCTTCAGCATCAGAATCTTCATAAGGGGGAAAGGAGTAATCCTGTTCCTCAGAGGAGCCTGAGGAAATGGACACTTGATCAGAGGAGGCATAATCCTCCTCTTGTCTAGGCCTTTTGTCTGGGAAGGGGGGTTGGGAACCCCTGATTAAAGAAATCAAATCTTCAGCCATTTTAAGCATCTGTTTCTTAGGCATGGGGCCTTGAACTGGAGACTGATGTGCAATCTTTTTTGATTTTAGAGGAGTCTTAAGCTGTAACCGAAGGTGTTTCCGCAGCACCGGCTTCTCCTTCTGCAATGTTGTCGGTAGGGCCTAAAGAAAATGTCCGCGTCGGCCTAGAACTCTCTGCTTGAGAATCTTAAGCGGTCTGGGGTTCCAATTCTGCAGTCGTCAGGGGCTGTGTAGGTGCCTCACCGAAAACCGGAGAACCAGCGACCAGCCCAGCCGAGGTCTCGGAGTCTGGCTTGGATCTAGGCTGCCTGTCTTTATCTTTGCGTTTTTTATGCACGCCGGTAGTCGGTTGTTCTGACGGCATAGTGTAATTAAATTTCCTACCGAAGTAGTGTCGTGCGAAATCAAAGCGTCACTTTACAGTTTGCTTATTGAACCTAGCACAAAACCGACAACCAGTGATGTCGTGGTCTGGGCCTAGGCAAGGTATACAATAAGAATGAAAGTCCTTATGAGGTATTTGCTTCTCACAAGAAATGCAATTGTTAACTTTTTCTGACATCAGACTGAGGCAAAAAAAGTTCCCCAATGGGGTACTTAGCTTTGAAGACTTTGGACTGAAATTCGATTAGAAAATCTCAGGTGTCGGCCGACCGGCACTTGCGAACTGCTTCTGCTTCGGGCACCATGCGGCAAGAAAGACTGAAGAAAATGGTGTCGGATGCCTCTTATATACCCCTGGCGCACTGACGTTAGGGAAGAAGCGACAGCAACCGACGCCGGACCAAGACTTTGGAATTCAGGCCGACTGCGAGACTGCCTGATGACAGGATACCCCAAGTGTGATGACTGCAGCAGGATAACACGATGAACATCTACCGCCCCATCAGTCTGACAAGCCTGATCTGCAAGGCCATGGAACGTATTATCATGGAACTTATAAACAAAGACATTGGCAACCTTAAAACACTGGACCCCACCCAGTTTGGGTTCGTGAAGGGCCGATCTTGTCTCCTGAACCTTATTGACTTCTTCAAATCAGTCTCCAGAGCCTTGGACGAGGCTAAGGCAGTCCACACAGCCTATCTGGACCTCGCCAAGAACTTTGACACCACCCCCCACTCTGGAATCATAGATAAACTTACTAAGCTGGGCATTAATCCCTACGTCACTCGATGGGTTGCCAACTGGCTTACTGACAGAACCCACACTGTAAAAGTAGCTGACTCCAAATCCAGCTCCAGACAAGTGACAAGTGGAGTACTTCAGGGTTCAGTCCTGGGACCTCTCTTGTTTGGCATCTACTTCTCTGAAGTACAGGCCAACACTAAGGGACTCTGGCTAACAAAGTTCACAGATGACTGCATACTGGGAGCCATTATTGAATCCCCAAATGATGTAGATACTCTACAAAAGGGCCTTACAGAAACAGATGCTTGGTGCCAGAGCCATGGGCTCAAGCTCAATGCCAAGAAATGTATAGTTATCCCCTGTGGGAAAAAACATGTACCCGTGAATTATCACATAGGTGGCAGTACACTAAACATCGAAAGTGTGATAAGAGACTTAGGTACACAGGTGGACAGTGGTCTCACCTTCAATAACCACATCGCCACAACAGTCAGGAAATCCTTCTATGTGGCACACTTCATCAATAAGGGCTTTTCATCCAGAAAAATGGAGGTCATTGTCCCACTGTACTCATCCCTCATTAGACCCATTATAGAATACAATGCCCCTTTTGGTATGTACCTCTCAAGACATCTGCAACAACTGGAAAGGCCGCAGAAATACCTGACTAAAAGAATCACAGGCCTAAAGCAGGTGCCCTATGCTGACCGCCTTAAAAAACTCCAGCTATACTCTGTCGCATATCGTCTACTCCAAGGCGATCTCTGCTTAACATACAAGGCCATGTCAAACCCAGAGCTGTTGGACATGCTACACTTAAAGAAATCCCAATCCCTCAGAGCCACATGTTCCAGGGATCTAAATCTTGTCATCACAATAAACAAAACATGTTGGAGGGATAGGTTCCTGACCCAGAGACTCCCCAGACTCTGGAATAGACTGCCCATACATGTCAAGCAGAGCGCCTCTTTGGCTCTCTTCAAAAGGAACCTTGATGATTGGATGGGAGAAAGGAAATTCACCCCAGGGATCACGTCAGCCACCCTGCTAGACAGGGGTCCAGGGAAGTAAATAGTGTGGGAAGAAATAGCCAGGGAATTGTTATGGCTAGGCTTGTATAGGCCCTAGGGCCGATAGCCTAGTACCAGCCTATGACCCTATGAACCTATAAACAAATGTTAAATAAATAAATAAATAAATAAAAATATAGCTACCCCCAGCCTCTCTATATCACATAAGCCATTGGTGGGTGCACCCAATGAGCTGAGCCTGACATGATATCCCAACATCTGATATGCACCAGGAACAATAAACCCCCTTAAAAATGAGTGAAGACAATTGCCATAGTTATTGGGATCTTTCTAAGGGAGTCCAAAGCATGTCTGTCTGGAAGGAAATGATTGACAGTTCTACATGCTTTGCAAGGGATGGTCTGCGCCTCTCTCCTCTTGGTAAAATCTTTCATTACTCCGATAGAGCCTTTTTAGGTAATATCAGGCTGACTCATTTTCCAGCCTAGCAAAACCAAATTAGAACAGTGTGCTGCTCTGTGCTAGAAGTGGAAATAAGAAATTGTCCTCATTTGAAGCCTTCTTAATGCTAGAAAATTTTAACACCTTTATTATCACTTATACTTGGTTCCAGTACAGTGATAATTACACCCTCCCTATTAGGTTTCATTGCCTACCACTCAGTTCAGTACCTCTCCTGAGGCTGTCACTGTCACTGCTGGTGAATGTGCATATTCCACCTTAATTACATCATATCCAGATTTGTACAGCAGAATAATCAGCTTAAACTCCTACATATACTGTTATATAGCAAAAGAATCCCCATGCTGATAGCTTGGTTTTTGCAGTTCAGATAGCAGAAGAATTCACAGCTATAATGGTTTCATCCATTATACCTCTACAAAGGTGTTTAAGAAACTTAAAAAGAAGAATTGAAAAGAGATTTTATTTGGGCTTCTGCCAGGGACACAAGTCCACTTTTCTTACTGTCATCTCCGTTTCATTACTAATGCTCAGAACTCTTTGAAGTAGATGTTATTTATTCCTTCATCAAATTCCATTGGCTGTTAATAGAGACTTTGATACAGTTCAAGACTCCAAGCTCATATCAACACTTAAAGTCAGCAAAGCCTTTCTAAACGTCACCTTTTTCATTGGCAACCAGTTAGAGAACCATTTCCTCTCTTTGTTTTTTATTTTATGCTAGGAACACTCAATGTCCTCTCTCTTATAATTGTGACACAAAACATTGCCAAGGGAAGAATGCAAGTTTAAGTTGCTGACATCTTATTATGTTGGGCTTGTTTTGCCACAGCAGTGCTAGGTTGTGGGAGTTAGAGAAGAGAGAACAGGTGAGTTTTATAGTCTAAATTTCTAAGTTTAACCTCTTGGTTGTCTTAGATTTGGAAAATACTCTTTGTTGTTTTAAACTCTGATCATTTACTAGAATTTCTTAAGGTGACCTTGAGTCGCAGTTTGAAAAGGTTTGTAATGAGTGGCTTATGCTATATTGGTGCTGAGGCTGACACAGTTTCTTCATAACATACATGCTTCCAACTATCAGCTATCATAGTGACTGCATTCCACTTGTATCAAGTTTTGTCACTTCTTAGGTCTGCAGCTAAGCAAGGAAAATTGTTACCCAGCATTCATCTTCTTTGTATGGAATACAGTCATTCCTGGGAGGGTTTGAGCAGCCTGCGATCCATACTGCTGTTTAAATTAGTTTAGACTACAAGTTCATCTTCCTCTAAGAGTAAGGGGATAGAGATATGTGGCACTGAATGAGCTGGAACAGTTTGGACTGGGAGTTTCGTTGTTTTAAAAGACCAAGAGGTGAGAAAATACTTTTTTTGTCTAAAAGATTGATCTCAACAACTTTTGTAACAAATTGTACAAGGTTATTCAGTGCCTTTTTAGCAGGCCATTCCAGTCTAGGTTTAGTTCTTTTGATTTTTTTTTGTGTGTGTGCGTAGGTATGTGATGCTTAATTTTTAAAAATGCTGTCATTAGTTTCTGGAACTAGCTGGCGAGAGAAAGGTGGGGTAATATATATTACAGCTACGAGTATTTTGGTGTCTCTGCTAAGTTGCATTTGAGAAATAATCCATTTAGGAGCCCTATCACTTGTAGAGCTACTTTTGAACATACCTCTCAACTTCTGAGTATTAAAAATCATAGCACTGGCTTTTAAAAATCATAGTAGATGGTCAGAAAGAGAAGCATTTTCTTATTTTTCACAAGTAAAGGTCTTTGCATACTAGGGCCTATATAGTAGGTGGTGACAGAAAATCTTTGTAGAGGCATGGTTTATTTGTTAAATAAGGTATGTACCCATTAAATGGTTTCACTTTATGAGAAACATCATTAAAACTGTAGGAGCAAGGATAAATCTGAGGGTTCATAGGTTCATAGGTTCATACTAGGCTATCTGCCCTAGGGCATTTACAAGCCTAACCAGAGTGTGTTTGGCTTTCGCCACCCATTTTAAAATGAATTTTGCTATGCCCTTTTTTGAGGTTAGTATACTGTGCATCTGTCTAACAGTGACACAGAAGTGATACCTGGAGTAAATCTACAATCTCCCATCCACTCATCAAGATTCCTCTTGAAGAGAGTCAATGAGGGACTCTGCCTAACCTAGACTGGGATTTTATTCCAGAGTGAAGGGAGCCTCTGGGTTATGAATCTGTCCCTCCAACATGTCCTATTTATTTCAGTGCTGAGGTTCAAGTCTCTCGAGCGCGTAGCTCGATGGGATTTGGATTTTCTGAGGTGCAGCATGTCCATTAATTCCGGGTTGGACATGGCTTTATACGTCAGGCACAGATCGCCTCTGAGCAGGTGGTATGCCACTGAGTAGAGCTGGAGTTTCTTTAACCGGGCAGCATATGGCATCTGTTTGAGCCCTTTGATCCTCTTGGTGAGGTACTTTTGGGGTCTTTCCAGTTGCTGCAGGTGTCTGGTAAGGTACATCCCAAAAGGGGCATTGTACTCAATTATGGGCCTGATGAGGGATGAGTAAAGAGGCACGATGACCTCCCCTGATCTAGATGTGAATCCCTTCATGATTTGGTGGGCTATATAAAATGATTTTCTAACCACTTTGGCCACGTGGTTATCGAATGAGAGATTGCTATCAACTTGGGTCCCCAGGTCCCTAATTACTTCTTCCATACTTAATGGATTACCATCTATGTGGTAATTTGTGGGCACTTTGTTTTTGCCAAAGGAGATGACTATACACTTTTTGGCATTTAGCTTGAGGCCATGACTCTGGCACCAGTTGTCTGTTTCTATGAGGTCCTTTTGTAGGATGCTTGTGTCGGCTGGAGAGTCGACTATGGCGCCCAGTTTGCAGTCATCTGCGAACTTGGTCAGCCACAGTCCTTCCGTGTTGGCCTGTAACTCCAAGAAATATATACCGAACAAGAGAGGTCCCAGGACTGAGCCTTGTGGGACGCCACTTGTAACTGGTTTGGAGTCTGACATGGCTCCAGCAATTCTAACCATGTGGGTTCTGTCCTTGAGCCAGTTTGCAACCCATCTAGTGACATAGGGGTTTATGTTTAAGCTGGTGAGCTTATCTATAATGCCCGAGTGGGGTATTGTATCGAAGGCTTTTGCGAGGTCCAGGTAGGCTGTGTGGACCACCTTCCCCTCGTCAATGGCCTTGGTGACTGTTTCAAAGAAATCGACCAGGTTTAAGAGGCAGGATCTGCCCTTAACAAAGCCGAACTGGGTAGGATCCAGTGTCTGTAGGTCCCCTATATCTTTATTTATGAGGTCCATGATGATCCTTTCCATAGCTTTGTAGACCAAGCTAGTCAGGCTTATGGGGTGATAGTTTCTAGGATCCGTTGAGGCACTACCTTTGTGGAGAGGGACCACTGTTGCTGTACGCCACTCTGGGTACATATCCTGTAGTAAGGCTGAGATTGAACAGTAGTTTTATGTTTGGGTTTAGTTCTTCTTGGAGTTCATGTAGGACGCAGCCCAGGACATCGTCTGGTCCCACTGATGCTGTGTTTTTTGCTTTGGAGAGGGCGGCTCTTACCTGAACATCTGAGATGTCAGGGGGGCAGCACTCTGTTGGGATAGATATTTGCCCTTTTGGTGGGGAAGGGGGGGAGACGTTTGTGCTGAACCTGTCAGCTAAGATGTTGGCAATGTCTGTGGGTTCAGTGTATTTTTTGTCATTTTGGACTAATTCTGAGCATATCTGGGGATTCCCACCCAGGTTTCTAACATAACTAAAGAAAGCCTTGTGATTATCCTTAGTGTCCTGTGCAATTTTTCTCTCGAAGCTGGCCTAAGACAATTTTATGAGTGCCCGTAGATTTTTGCTAATACTGATCAGAGATGCCTTCCCTTTTTGGGATTTTGCTCTATCATGTAGTAACTTCCTCCTTCTATTGTATAGTTTGTTTACGGCTGGGGTCCACCACACAGGATGCCTACCTTTGGAGGATTGGGTCTTGGTTTTGTTTGGGATTGCATGATCCATGCATTCCTGAAGGTGTTCATAGAATGCATTTATAAAGGATTCTGCAGTCTGGGCCGTATTTTCCACAGGCCCGGGGGCTTTGAAGGATTCCACCTTGGTTTTGAGGAGTGTGAAATTTGCTTTAGAGAAGTTTTTCACTGTGGTTTTCTGGGCAGGGGCTGGGGTCAGGATGTGAATATCTAGTGAGATTAGTTTATGGTCTGATCTTACCAGTGAGGGATACACTTCTGGTCTGGAGCATAGAGTCCCCATGTTGGTGATGATAAGGTCCAGTATGTTTTCCCCTCTTGTGGGAGTGGTAACAAGCTGTTCCATAGCATTTGAGTTTATAAATTCTAGGAACCTTTGGGCTAGGGTGTTGGAGTTAGAGTAATGCTCCCAGTCTATGTTTGGGTAGTTGGGTCAAAATCATAATGCGATACCTAAATTGTAGTAGTACCTTATATCATTTTACCTCATATCATGCGTTCCGGCCCGAAAACCCAGACCACACCACAAAAGGAGGGGGTGTATCCATATTCATAAAGGATACCCACACCTCCAGGTTGGTGGCAAAGCACGAAGCTTTGGAAACCATCCAGGTGCAACCAACCATAGGCAAAACTGCTCTACAAATTGTAGCATGCTACAGGCCACCCTCTCAAACTCAGGAACCCCACACAGCTTTCCTGAAGACACTGGAGGGTATAAATGTATCTCCAAACACCATCATATTGGGTGACTTCAACTACCCGAATATAGACTGGGAACATTACTCAAGCCCTAACTTTCTAGCCCAACGGTTCCTGGAGTTCATAAATTCAAATGCCATGGAACAGCTAGTCACTGTTCCCACGAGAGGAGAAAATATACTAGATCTCATTATCGCAAACATGGGGACAAAATGCTCCACACCGGAAGTATATCCCTCATTGGTGAGATCTGATCATAAACTAATCTCACTGGAAATCCACATCCTGCCCCCACCCCAAACAAAAAAGGCCACAGTGAAGAACTTCTCTAAAGCAAACTTCACACTACTCAAGACTGGTGTGGTATCCTTCAAGGCCCCTGAGCCAGTGGAAACCACAACCCAAGCTGTGGAAGCCCTTACAAATGCCTTCTATGAACACCTCCAGGACTGCATGGATCAGGCAATCCCAAATAAAACCAAGACTCTTTCCACAAAGGGCAAATGTCCAGTCTGGTGGACCCCAGCCATTAACAAACTTTACAATAAGAGGAGAAAGCTATTACATGATAGAACAAAATCCATAAAAGGGAAGTCACCCCTGATCATTATTAGTAAAGAAATATGAGCACTCATAAAATCAACTAAGGCCAATTTTGAGAGAAAAATTGCCATGGATTCAAAGGACAATCATAAGGCCTTTTCAGCTATGTTAGGAACCTGGGTGGAAACTCCCAGATATGCTCAGAATTAGTCCAAAATGATACAAAAATCACTGAACCCACAGACATTGCCAACATACTGGCAGACAGGTTCAGTGCAAACTTCAACCCCCTCTCCCCTAAAGGAGAGATAACTATCCCAGCGGAGTGTAGCCTCCCAGACATCTCAAATGCGCAGGTGAAAGCTGCTCTCTCTAAAGCTAAAAACACAGCATCAATGGGACCGGATGGTGTTCCCGGCTGTGTGATACACGAGCTAAATGAGGAATTAAACCTGCACATAAGGCAGCTGTTTAATCTCAGCCTTACCACAGGATACGTGCCCAAGGAGTGGCGTACGGCAACTGTGGTCCCACTCCACAAAGGCAGTGCCTCTATGGACCCTGGTAATTACCACCCCATAAGCTTAACAAGTCTAGTCTGCAAAGCTATGGAGAGGATCATCATGGAGCTCATAAACAAAGATATAGGGGACTTGCAGACATTGGACCCGACCCAGTTTGGCTTCGTCAAGGGCAGATCATGCCTTTTGAACTTGGTCGACTTCTTCGAAACAGTCACCAAGGCCATTGATGAGGGAAAGGCAGTCCATACAGCCTACCTTGACCTTGCAAAGGCTTTCGACACAATACCCCACTCGGGTATTGTAGAAAAACTTACCAGCTTAAATGTAAACCCATATGTCACAAGATGGGTTGCAAACTGGCTTAAGGACAGAACCCACAGGGTTAGATTTGCTGGCGCTATGTCAGACTCCAAGCCGGTCACAAGTGGTGTCCCACAGGGCTCAGTCCTTGGCCCCTATTGTTCGGCATCTACTTCTCAGAAGTACAGGCCAACATGGGAGGACTTTGGCTGACAAAGTTTGCAGACGACTGCAAACTGGGCGCCATAGTGGAAAGTGCATCGGACACGGATATCCTTCAGAAGGGACTCACGGAAACAGATAGCTGGTGCCAGAGCCATGGCCTGATGTTAAAAGCCAAAAATGTATAGTCATACCCTTCGGGAAAAACAAGGTAACCCCAAGCTACCATATAGGCGGCAATCCACTAAGCACAGAAGAGGTTATCAGGGACCTGGGGACCCAGGTTGACAGTGGCCTTTCTTTTGACACTCACGTTGCTAAAGTGGTTAGAAAGACCTTCTACATTGCCCACCTGATCATGAAGGGATTCACATCCAGATCTAGTGAGGTCATTGTTCCCTGTACTCTTCACTTATCAGACCAATGATCGAGTACAATGCCCCATTTGGGATGTATCTCACCTGACATCTGCAGCAATTGGAGAGACCCCAAAAGTTCCTCACCAAAAGGATAAAGGGACTCCAAAATCTGTCATATGCTGCCAGATTGAAGAAACTCCAGCTCTATTCAGTCGCATACCGTCTGCTCAGAGGTGACATGTGCCTGACATACAAGGCCATGTCCAACCCGGAATTAATGGACATGCTCCACCTCAAAAAATCCAAATCCACCAAAACCACTAGAGCAAGCGACTTAAACCTTAGCATGGATATAAATAGGACATGCTGGAGGGATAGATTTATCACTCAGAGACTCCCTATGCTGTGGAATAAAATCCCGGTCCATGTGAGGCAGAGCACCTCGCTGGCTCTGTTCAAGAGAAATCTTGACCTGTGGATGGGAGATCATAGGTTTACCCCGGGAATCATCTCTGTGTCACTGCTGGACAGAGGCACAACAAACTAATGGGCACAGTATTTTTTCATATAAGGAGTGGCGTAAGCCACAAAACTTTGGGCTAGGCTTATAAATGCCTTAGGGCAGATAGCCTAGTATAAACCTATGAACCTATGAACCTATGAAGAAGTATGCTTTTGAAGTAACATTTGTATGAATTTCTGTAGTCGAATGCGCCATATCTAAACTTTGAAAAGATCTCTCGTACATACTCTGAAAGTGCCCATCATTAAAATATCGTTAAATTATCATACTTCATTATGTCAAATTTCTCTTTAGAAATTGCATGACATCCGTCTTATTTGTGGCTCCACTCATGACATTTCTAAACATGAAAATGCCTATCTTGTGTTTTGGAAGTTTTTTATGTGGATTTATAGTTTTCTGTATCTTTTTAGAACAGAAATCTAATCAATTATTTCACGTAGTCCACATATGCCTAGATGATAAGGTGCTGAAGTAAAATACTTTTCACCACGCTGATGTGTGAAGGTTTTGAAATCACTTAGAATACCTGTTTTTTATTGTTAATTGTTCAATCCAGAGCTTATCTAAAAAATCCTGTCTTGGTTTGCAATTTATTGATCTTTACTGACAAAAAGAGGTGCAACTGTGAGGGATAGTGAGCAGATAGTACTGCGTGCATTTGCGAACGATGTAAAGGAATTCCATCTTTTGTGTGATCCTCACAACTTCGCAACAACATTAATTAACTTAATTTAATAATTAGTTGCATATTGTGTGATTTTTCTCATAGAAGTTGATTTAAATTCTCTTTGAATTCCTTGGTAACTAATTTTGATTATTGTTTTCTTTTAGAATTTGTTATTTATTTGCAGCTGAATATGGATTCCTTAAATGATATAGTATTAATGATTTGCTAAATCACAAGTATGCTGTACAGTGTACTAAATGCAATGTATATTTAAAAGTAACACCTATCCGCGGTGGTGCAACGGTAATGTTGTTGCCTCACAACAAGAGGTTCTCCCATTCGATTCTCGGCTGGAGTGCGGAGAGTGCATTCTGTGTGGAGTCTGCATGTCCTCCCGCGGTTGGATGGACATTCGAAAGACATGCGTAAATGGGTGTGCCTTCGTTGAAGGTTGGACGTCGAGCTGGCACCTCAGCGTTTATGAAAATCTACTGGCAATCATTAGCGGACAGGAGTTCCGCTGTGGCGACCCCTAACCGGGAAAAGCCTAAAGACAAACAACAACAGCCTGATAACACTGGTGATTTGGGTTTCTCAAGTCAAAAGCTGGATGATTTGCTTACCATTGATAGTAGTAAATCTGGACTAACTGATGACGATTGTACTTGTGCAACTGGCACAGCTTGGAGAACTGTTGTTACAAATATTAATGACTGGGCTGATGAGGTAAATAATGTTAAACAAAGAGCAAACAGAATGCATTTAGAAATGGATGTGTCTATTGTCTGTAAAGATCACACCCCCTATGAAATGAGATAAAGCCACTGACAACTTTGGAATTCTGGATACCAGTATTCAGCAATCTCAGGATTCAGAGCATACAGAAGAAAATAAAGAGAGAAAGGAAGAAGAGTACAGCAAATAACAAGGAAGAAAAAGAAACTGATAAATGCGGATAAAGCAAAGAGAATGCATACTAAAAAGAACACTATTTTGTTATGTAACATACAGATTACAGGGAATGATAGCATTATCGATCTTCAGTCTACAGAAAAAGGCATAATTTTTCCAAAAGAGAAGGTAGAGGAAAGAGGCATGGGGCAGGTAAAAAGGAAGAAATCAAAACTGAACATGGAAGGCTTGAAGAACATTACTGTAAGAAAAAAAGAGGAGAAAGACAGACTTTGACAAAATGGCTAAAGCTGTGGATGTACAAAGTCAGCTGGATGAGAATAGCATGCTTGGAAATGTAATACACAGTGAAAACAGTGGGATTAATAAGACTAATGGCAATGAAGATCATTCCTTTCCAACAACTGATATAGCAGATATTATTAAATTAGAAGTTGAAGATTTTTCAGACCTGGTCAGAAAAAGATATTCTTGAAAACTGAGACTCAGTTATTAGAGGAACTTATATTTGTGCACAGAAGATAATGAACATCAAATAATGTTATGATTGCCAGGAGCAAAAACAGAGGTTGTGAGACAGGCTTTTAGAATGCCTTAAAGGAGAACCGCACCCACAGACTCAAAAAATATGTTTATTTCATGATGGTTTGGTGTTTCCTACATTTTAATACCACTCTGGGACTAGTTATGGGTTTTTAAATATTTTTATATGTAATTTCTGAGTCTGATCACATGGGGTCTGGCATCTTGAAGTAATTCTGATTGTTTAGTCTGCCTGTAGGTATTCCACAATGCAGTGCTTGTCTGTAAAAAATTACATTACACAGACCTCTTTCTTCCTAAAGTTCCTGTCACTGCATTGATTTTACATGCATACACTGCTGTCTTTCAATCAGTTTTAAGTAACATTTCATGCTGTTCAGTGACTACTTAAAATACAAACAGTGCAAATGCCACAGAACAGACTCAAAGTGCTTTTTACTGCTGCTTCTTTTTAAAGGAGTACAACAGGTTTCTCTAATGTATTCCTCAACTTCACGGCCCTTTTCCTCCCTATTTACATTGCCCTCTGTAAAGCAACAACAATAAAGCATTTACAATTTTTATAATTCCCCTTACTTCTGTAACAGAAGCCTACCTTCTCATACTGTGATGGTTTCAATTACAAAATGATTCTCTCACATTTGAATAAAGCTTGCTGGAGTCGCCCAATTACTGACATCATCAAGGCCAGGCAGTGCAGGTACTTTTTTTTTTTTTTTTAATTAGTTCCCTCCCCCAAAGTGACTTCACCACAGCCGTCATCTGATTCTAACTAAAATAATAAGACCCACCCATTCTGTGATGTCATGGCTCCCTTGCCTTCCCCAAGCCTGAGTGCTGTTCTTTTATTCAGTAGTAGTGTAGTAACAATGATGTTTGGAAACACAGAAATTTGGTATGCATACTTGTACATTCTGCACGGCAAGTGATGCTTAGGTGGTGTATCGCTTGCATACTTCTCTGTTGTATTTGCAACAGATACTGCTAGTGTACAGTGCGGAAATAGAAAGATTAAAACATTACCCTGGTATCAGAGGTGGCAGTGCAACATATTCATAGTGGCTTAACATGAGAGTAGCTCTAAGCAAGCACCATGTGAAACCTGAACAAGCACCTAGAATTATTCAGTGCAGCTTCCACACCTTATGTCTGAAAATGAATTCACATACTCACATGAACAAGAGTAGCTGCATATTGATGGCTAAAGGTGTATGGGCATGTCGGGTGGTTACTACACTGCAAAACTGGTATGTAATGGTGGAGATATTTGGAAGGCATGAGCAAAACACACCAGTATATTAAAGCCATAGCACCAACTGAACTGGAGGCTGGCAAATAGATTTAGTAAGGGATTTTGTCCATGCACAAATATTTCAACAGCGATTCTTTGCAGTGGCATCCATTATCTGATTCAAGGTAAGTTAACCTTGATGTCCTTTATTTAAAAAAAAAAATCAATAAAAAATTTACTTTGTTATAAGTGACTTCTGGACACAAGAAAAAGGAAGGGGAAAATATAGCAATGTGGTTTGTATGTACAAAGACAAATCCAGGGACACTGCAAAAGTTTTTTTTTTGCAAACCAACCAGTGGAGTAAAAACATATGAAGGCAAACACTGCATACCAACACACTTTGCACATGTAAATCTCAATTTTTAACAAGGTGGAAGCATGAAGTGATACCTTAACACTTTGCACATGTAAATCTCAAATTTTAACAAGGTGGAAGCATGAAGCGATACCTTAACACTTAAATCAATAAAGATCTAAACTGGTTAATAGTATAAATGTTTTATTCTTTAGCTCCTTGGTGCAAGACCTTACTAGATGTGATTGCAGTCAAGTAAGGCCATGGTTATACTGCAGCAAAAAATGTCCAATCTAACAAAGGAAATGCTAGAGCAAAGATTAAATTACATCAGTCAAGCACCCTGCTGAGATCTGCCAATCAGTGGAATTACCAGGTCAAATTGCCCTCAGGACTTTGACAGCTAGGGAAGCTAAGTGTTATCGGGGAGGGGAGAAGTAAATGGACTGGAATTCATTGTCTCACAAATTAGTGCCATTTAAACTAAATTAGAAAAAAAGGCAGCAGTAAACAGAACTTTGAGTGTGTTCTGTGGCATTTGCACTGTTTCTGCTTTAAGTAGTCATCCAGCAGCAGGGAATGTTACTCACACTGTTCTATTTTACTCAGTACTTTGTACACATGCAACATCTATAAAATGACAGGAACTTTAGGCAAACGGAGGCCTGCATGATGTAACATTTTTGAGCCAAACAATGATTTCTGGGATACTGAATGGCAACCTGATTTATCCAAACCACGTCAATATGCAAGCCTCCAGGTGGTCAGAGTCTGGAATTACATATAAAAATATTTAAAATCCTGTAAAGAATCCCAGAGTGCTGTTAAAGTGTAGGAAACAACATGCCATGATGTTTTAAACATGTTTTTTGAGTCTGTGGGTGCGGAACTCCTTTAAAATGGCTAAATTGCAGTCTTCTGTGAAGCCTGAATTGTACTACTTTGACTCATCTACCGTCCCCCTTCACACCTTTTCCCTAGCTGTCAAAGTTATCTAGCTGTCAAAGTGCTAAGGATAATTTGAGCGGTTACCTGATGTGATTGACAGCTCACAGCAGGAGACTTGACTCATGTACTGCTTCCTTGTTCTAGCTTTTACTTTCTGTATCAGTAGGGGAAGGATCAGGGAGCTGTGACATCATAGCATGGGTGGGTTTTTAGGACGGTTGTGGTGATATCAATTTGGGGAGAGAATTGGCCATAAAACTACCTGTATTCATTGACCTTGATGACATCAATGAATTGGAGACTGCAGCAAGCTTTTCCAGGGTGGGATAAAAGTTTTTTGAAAGTGAAACCACCACGGTACATAAAGTACTGTTCTAGTGGAGAGAAACAGTTGATTTAAAATATTTTAAATGTTGTATTGTTGTTTATTCATAGCAGAGACAGTAAATAGGGAGAAAAATGACAGAGAAGTTAAGCATTTAACAACATAATCCTGTTGTTGTCCTTTAATGTAAGAAAGTTTGGATCTGTTTTTATTCATGTCAGTACAAATGATCTCATCTGCAAAGACCCTCTGACTTTTAGTAGGGAACTTACAGCCCTCTTAGATAGCATAGCTTGTACAGGTGTTAGGACATATTTTGCACAAATAACATATAGAAAGGAGAGGAGTCAGGTCACTGTAAATGAAAAGATTTTTTGGATAAATACCTACATGAAAAAATGTCCCGTTTAAAAAAAATGTAAATATGTAGAACATCTGAACCTAATTTTGGGCACGTGTTCAGACAGGATGCTATACTGTTGTCAAGATCAGGGACGAGAACTTTGTATCAGACATTTTGCAATATTTGACAAGCACAAGGCAGGATTTTTGCCATGTCAAAAATTTAACATTTGATGCATCTCTGCTGATTATTAATGCTAAGAACATTAATAATAAAGTTTTTTATTGGAAAATTTGCTACATTCTCACAGGATTAATGTTTTTACTGTTGTGAAACATGCTTAAAGAACAATGACTGGAAACCAGTTCTATCAGGAAATAAATATTTTTACTTTAACAGATATTCTAACAAAAATCAGGTGGAGGTGTTATGAATTGGGATTAAAGATAGTTCTGAGACCTGTGATTATCACATTTTCAGAGATAACACCAATACTATGCACTGTGTGACTGTGACAATAAAGACACCCCTGAAACATATAACATTTGTTGGAGTGTATAGACCACTAAAGTCAAGTGCTGATGACCTAGAGGAATTCATACATTTCATACATGAAACACAGGAGGAAAGATTAATATCAATGGGGGACTTAAATTTACCAGAAACAGACTGGAATAATATTGATTCAACAACGTTAGTAAGGAAATTATTCACAACGTATATTCAGGAACAACAATTGCTTCAGATTGCAAAAAAACCTACCGGGGGATGGAACATACTAGACATTAACTGTGTTCCTAAAGAAATTACTGTTACTTCAAGTCAAGTTTTACCACCGCTGATGTGCGGTGATCATGAGGTTATAAAGGTTAATGTGTTGCTAGATCCCAAACTGAAATCTAAACCAATGCACAGAAGGTTAATTACAGATTATATGGAAGCAAAACAGTCACTATGTAAAACTAACTGGAGTGAGGTGTTCAGCAGAAAAACCGCAGATGGAATGTGAAAAGTTTTGAAAGAGAAATTGTTTTGAGTGCAAAAAAATAAACAAAAAAATGTTTAACATCAGCATCTAGACATACAACATCAGGGGGATATATTTCCATAAGAACAAGATATCTGATTAAGGTGAGAAACAAAAACTATAAGAAATGGAAGACAGGGCAAACTAAAACTTTGAAAAATGAAATAAAAAAGCTGGGCAAACAGATTAAGCATAGTGTGAGACAATATCAAGACACTTTTGAAGAAAATTTATATAAAGATATTAAGCATAACAGGAAATCTTTTTATAGATACATACGATGTGGAAGTAAAGACACACAAATTGATAAACTGTGTGTAGATTCTAAAATTTATTGTCAGACACAACAGATTATAGATATATTTACAAAATCTTATGCAAAATGGTTTGGCTCCACAAAAGGGGTGATAAGTTGTCCTAGTGACATTCAGGTAATCCCAGATACTGGAATCAAATTAGATTATATTGAAAAAGAACTGTGCAAACTGGATCCAAACAAAGCACAGGGAGGAGACTGAATTAGTAACAATGACCTGAGAACACTTCAGCAAGAATTTACAGTACCATTATATCTATTATTCACTAGGTCATATAAATATGGGGAGATTCCTCAAGAGAAAGGGGAGTAGGACAAACCCAGCATCATATAGACCCTTAAGTCTACTTTCATGTTGCGGAAAATAATGGAGAAGGTAATACTGGATAAGTTATTGTCAGAAAGTACAGCTGTGTATACTTACCATAAATGTAGATGTTCAAGTGTATTCACTGTTGCAGTCATCACATTTGGGTTATCTGCCTGCAGGTAGACCTCAGCTGGCCTGAATACCAGTGTCTTGGGATTCCTGTGTTGGATGCTGTCGCTTCTTCCATGATGTCAGGTCATCAGGGGTATAAAATATGCAGCCAATGCCATTACATCAGTTTTTCTTGCCCCAGATGTCAGGTGCCCCCACAATAGGAAGCAATTATATGGTATGGAACACCCCAAGCAAAAAGCAAATATACATGATATAATATATACCAAACAAATTGGATAGGTAAAAGACAAAATAAGTCAGGGGGCTGGAGGGAGGGTAACTAGGACTGCAACAGTGAATACACTCGAGCATCTACATTTATGGTAAGTGTACACAACTGTACTATGTTCTTCGTGTTTCACTGTTGCCGTCATTGCATTTGGGTTGATTCCCAAAGCTAAGGAAAGGTGGAGGTAGTTAAAGAGCATTAGGGTTAGCAGTCAGGCCCTGTAAGACTGCTATAGCAAATCCAGCTCTGGGTTTAGAAAAAATAGGCCAGTGGTAATGCTTGGTGAAAGTATGTACAGAGCTCCAGGTTGCAGCTTCCAGGATGTCCCTGGTAGGGTCTCCTCTGAGAAATGCAGTAGAGGTAGATGCAGCCCTGGTGGAATGTGTTCTTATCCCCTGTGGGGTAGGTTTTCCATGGTGCTTGTAGCAGAAGTGGATGCAATGTGCTATCCATTTGGACATGGTTTGCTTTGAAATGGCCTTCCCCTCTGCCCCTGCAGCAAAGCTGACTAGCAGCTGTTCAGATTTTCTGAGAGGCTTAGTCCTGTCCTGTCTAAGCTGTCTGTGCACGTCCAGGGAATGCAGAATCCTTTCCCTTTTATTCTGGGGATTAGGGAAAAAAGTAAGCAAATGAATGGACTGGTTCAGGGCCACACTAGACACCACCTTGGGCATAAATGATGGATTAGTCCTGAGGGAAACCCTGTCTGCATGGAAGATAACGAAGGATTCCACTGCCATAAGGGCCTGCAGTTCAGACACTCTTATTGCAGAAGTGATGGCTAGAAGTAAAGCTGTTTTCCAAGAAAGGAATTTCAACTCTGCTGTAGCAGCTGGTCCAAAGGGGGGAAGAGTAAGTTTTTCCAACACAAAGTTAAGGTCCCAGGCTGGAGTGGGGGCTCTCCTGGGGGGGTCTTAAATTTTTGGCCCCCTCTAAGGAATTGTTTTAGCAGTGTATGAGAGAAGAGGGATGGCTCAGTATTATAATGAGCTGATATGGCTGAGGCATGAATCTTAATTGAAGAGAAAGATAGGCCCTTGTGGAGCATTTCTGTTAACTAATCTAGAATATGAGGTAAGCTGGGCACCGTTGTGCCCATCTCCTGAGACTGGCTCCAGGAACAGTATCTTTTCCACTTTTCTGAATAGGATTTTCTAGTAGTAGGCCTCCTTGCCTCAAGAATGACATCCATCACCTGCTTACTGAGGGTTGCTAGAGGTGAGCTCAGGGAATTAGCCAGGCTGCAAGATTCAGGGTTTGAAGCTGAGGGTGCAGAATCTGGCCCACCTGCTGGGACAGCAGGGAAGGGATCTGAGGCAGGTGCCATGGTTGTAGCACTGTCAGACTGCACAAAAGGGGGTACCAGTGCTGGCATGGCCAGTCCAGTGCAATCAGTATTGTCCTTGGCTTATCCTGTTTGATCTTTAGAAGGACCTTCAAGAGGAGAGGCATAGGAGGGAAGGCATAAACTGAGAGGTCTTCCCAGGTAAAGGACAGGGCATCCACTTTCCAAGATTGACTGTGGAGAGTTCTGGTGCAGAATTTGTTCACTTGGTAGTTCTGAGGGGAGGCAAACAGGTCTATCTCTGGTGTCCCCCATTTGTTCCTCAAGAGCTTGAATATTTTGGGTTCCAGTTTCCATTCGTATGGATCCATGAGACTTCTGCTTAAGTCGTCTGCCAGTGAATTTAGTTTACCCGGCAGGAATTGAGCTTGAAGGTTCACTTGGTTGCTCAAGGCTGTGTTCCAAAGAGCCATGGCTAGTCTGTGGAGTGGGTAGGAATGGGTCCCCCCCTGCTTGTTTATGTACCACATAACTGTGGTGTTGTTTGTCTTTACCAAGTTGTCCGGGGAGTATAAGGTCTTTGAAGGCTGTCAGAGCATTCTGTACAGCTAACATTTCTTTTTGATTGATATGCAGGTACATCTGTTTTGGGTTCCATTTGCCCTGAATGCACTGCCCTGCCATCTGAGCCCCCCATGCATAGTCTGATGCATCTGTTGTTAGGGTTTGGGTGGCAGGGGGTAGAGTGAAAGGGAGTCCCTTGTTGTGGTAGCAGGCCTCTGCCCACCAAAGGAACTCTGCTCTTAGGAAAGGAATGATAGGAATCATTGTTTCCAGGTCCTGAGAATGTTGATACCATAGCCTTTTTAGATACCATTGAAGTTTCCTCATATGCAGTCTTGCATATGGAATTAGCAGAATGCGAGAGGCTATGAACCCCAGGGCTTGCAGGATTTTCCTTGCAGATAGCTAGGTTTTTGTGGCCAGTAGGCTGAAGTAGGTTGTCAGATAAACATGTTTTTCTGTAGTGAGGAATGCCATCTGGGAAGTTGTGTTCAAGCTTGCTCCCAGGAATACAATCTGTTGGTAGGGTAATAGGCGTGATTTCTTTTTGTTGATGGTGTATCCCAGTGAAGTTCGAAGTCTCTTTACAAATGCCAGGTGCTGTAATAGCAAATCCTGACTTTCTGCCTGAATCAGGCAATCATCCAAATATGGGTAAATCTGAATATTTCTCTGCCCGCAAAATGCAATGGCTGGTGCTAGGCACATTGTGTATACCCTGGGCGCAGTAGATAAGCCAAAGGGAAGTGCAGAGAACTGATAGTGCATGGAGTCTGCCCTAAAGCGTAGGTATTTCCTGCATGATTCCCTGATTGGGATGTGCAGATAAGCTTCTTTTAAATCTAGGGTTGCCAGCCAGGCATCCTTGGCTAGCATAGAAAGAAGCTGTTGAAGAGTTAGTATTTTGAATTTTGGAACTACCAAAAAGGTGTTGAGGATAGACAGGTCCAGGATAGAATGCCAGGAGTTTTCTTTTCTGGGAACCAGGAACATTCTTGATTAGAAACCTTGTCCCCTTTGTTCTGCTGGGACAGGTTGAATAGCCTTGATGCTGAGGAGAGAGAGAGAGCACTTGTTTTTGGGTCTCCGTCCACTGGTTTGGAGGGAGGTCTGGCCATCCACTTGGAAGTCTTGGTGGTCTGCTGCTCCTGGGTTTGGACTGAGAAGGCCTGGAATGAACTGGAAAGGACCAGTTCTTTGAAGGCCAATGCCTACTGAATCTAGGTGGCTGTACTTGTAAGAAATATTTAACAGTTTGCATAGATTTAACTTTTTCCTCCATTCTTTTAAGGACTTCTTCTGCTTTGTTGCCAAAAAGGCGCTCTTGGTTTAAGGGTGCATCCAGCAATTTGGCTTTAACATGATCTGACAAGTTTTGTTCCTTAAGCCAAGCATGCCTTCTAAGTACAGACCCAGTGACAGCAGCCCTGAAAGATGCTTCTAAAGCATCAAAACCACATTGCAAAGTATGTTTACCAACTTGGTCAGCAGAATGCATTAACTCTTGTAAATCTTTGTGTTCAGCACAGTTAGGAATCAACATCATTTTCTGTTTACAAGAAATCCGCTAGACCACTGACTTCCTCTGTACAAAAAGACTTTATTCAGATAAAACGCTTAAAATTTAAAAGTATTTGTAACTTTAAAATGTTTCACTTGTTAATCAGGTGACATGACAGAGGTTATTTAAATGTGATTTGAATGGTATCAAATGTTTTTCTTTTGTCTGAAGAAGTCCAATGATTCTGTCGAACGAAAAGTGTTTTTAAACAAGCGTTTTATCTGAATAAAGTCTTTTTGTACAGAGGAACTCAGTGGTCTAGCGGATTTCTTGTGGATTAGTTGGTGTCCGAATATCGTGGTTTGTGAAATCATTTTCTGTTTAATTAGTCCCATAATATGTTGCTGATACTTTAACATATGAAACTGGCAATTTAAAGCCCTAATGGCCAGAGTAGTAGAGGTTTATACCTTCTTACCCCATCTATCTAAAGCCCTAGAATCCCTGTCAGAAGGGGTAGGATTTTTGGCAGTAGTAGCGTTAATGCTTTTAGGTTCTTGGGAAATGGTCTCTGGATCTGCAGTAGGATTCTTGAAAAGGAATTTGTGAGAGTCAGGTACTCTGTAGTACCTGTCAGGTTTCCTGGGAGCAAAGTGTCTGGGGTAAGGCTGGATTCCAAGAAAACATCATCTACAATTTCCAGAACAGGAGGGATAGCTAGAGGCATGTGCTGAGGCAGGTTTAAGAATTCCCTAAGTCTCTTTTTGGACTGAGAATAGTCCTGGATTTCCCAGCGGAAATGTTCCCTAAGGGTATGCAAGGTTTCAACAAAAGAGAAATCTTCTGGAGGGGAAGCAGAGGGAATGGAATCCTCTGCATCAGAATCCTCATAAGTAGATAAGGGTAAATCCTGGTAGTCAGAAGGAATAGAGATATCAGATTCCTGATCAGAAGAATCAGAAGGAAAATCAGTTCTAGGTTTCTTAGAGTGGGAAGGCTGGCTTCTCCTAATTAAGGTAATAAGGTCTTCAGCCATTCTAAGCATTTATTTTTGGGGCATGTGAGCCTGAGAATGTGCTTTGGTCATCGGTTTTCTAGGCGTAGTGTGAGCTTTAGGCCTGAGGAATTCGGTATTTTTAGCTTGAAACAAAGTCGTTGGTTTGATATGAAAATCCATAGGCCTGAATACCCCCACAGAAGCCAGTGCTTGCACAGCAGCTCTGGACCCAGCCAAGGTAGAGACATCCGCTGGTTCCATAGCTGAAGAAGCATCTCGTGGCATACTGGACTCTAAATGGGTCTCAGCAGAGGCCTGCAAATCTGTAGAAGCGGGTATCAGGGGCTGCAAAAGCACCTCACTGAGTACCGGCAGACTGGCAACTAGCTTAACGGAAGCGTTGTTGGCAGTTTTGGACCTGTGTGGTCTGTCTCTGTCTTTATCCTTATGTTTTTTCAGAAGATCGGTAGTCGGATGGCTTAATGAAGCCATTTCGGAGTATGGAGATCAAAAACTAAAGTACTGAGCTACAAAAATAGCCTGACGATGAATAGTTCAGGCATTGAACAAGGCACAAAACCGACAATGAGGGACGTCGTGGTCTGGGCCTTAACAGGTGACGCAGTAAGAATGAAAATCTCTATGAGGTATTTGCTTCCCACAGGCAACACAATTATTAATTTTTTCTGACATCAGTGGGAGCAAGAAAAAAGGATACCCAATGGGGTACTTATCTTTTTGATGACTTCAGGTCTGAAACTCGAAAATGAAAATTTCAGGAGTCGGCTAACTGGCACTTGTGAACTGCTTCTGCTTCAGGCACCGCACAGCAAGAAAGACTGGGGTAATGGCACTGGCTGCATGTTTTATACCCCTGATGACCTGACGTCATGGAAGAAGCAACAGCATACGACGCAGAAATCCCAAGACTCTGGTATTCAGGCCGGCTGAGGGCTACTTGCAGGCAGATAACCCAAATGTGATGACTGCAACAGTGAAACATGAAGAACATCTGGATAGGCTTTGACTTGATACCATATATCAGCATGCATATGTTGAAAACAGCTCTATTAACACCTGTAACATGATGTTTTATAACAATATAACTGCTGTGAATGAAAAATTGTGCTGTGACGTAATTTCTATAGATTTAACTTCAGCATTTGACAGAGTCATACACAAAACACTGATCAATAAATTAGTACAACTAGGTATTGATGTACTCTTGATAAGATGGATAGCTACATGGCTTACAAATAGCACATGGCAAGTATCATACAGCAACTGGACAGGTGAAATCCTTGGTTAGAGACAGGGTGTTCCACAGGGCTCTATCCTAGGCCCTTACTTGTTTAGATTGTATCTTTCAAACCTAACTTTTTTATCTGAGGTGTTCTACTGTCTATATGCAGATGACCTGAAATTGGGTAAACTAATTACATGTGTTACAGATAAGTCATATCTGCAAAATAACTTGACTAAATTGACCATTTGGGCAAAGGAGAATAATATGCTGATAAATACATCAAAAACTAAGCATATGAGATTTGGGAGACATAAATTATAAGGTTAATATTTAATATAGTGCACAGTGATTGAAACTGTAAACTCATTTAAGGACCTGTGTATATGGGTAGATTCAGCTATGAGTTTTTCTAATCATATCAACCAATTGGTTAATGACAGTTATAGAACTATAGGTTGTATAAAAGATTTGTAATTTCTAGGAAATCAAAAATGAAGTCATTGTTTGTTAGTTACATTAGACCCAAACTTGAGTATGGAATAACAATATAGAAACCCTATAAGAAAACAAGCATGAGTAAACTGGAAATAGCACAGCGAAAATATACCAAGGGCATCCATGGATGTGAAAATTTAAGTTATGAAAGACTAAAATATCTGTAACTTGTGCAGTATCTCTTACAGATATCTAAGAGGAGATCTTATTCAAGTATATAGGGCATTTAGAGACAACTGCTTCTGGGAATGTTTGGGGATATCAAAAAGTATTAGACAATAATCAGACAACCTATGTAGAAGATTCTATACAAATGAGAAGTGTACTAATTAGTTCTCTGACAGAGTAGCTGATGCATGAAACAGACTACCAAATTACATAAAAGCAAGTACTAGTTTAGATATTTTTAAGAATTGCCTGGACACTTATTATGGGAACAAGTGTTTTGGTATATTGGCAAGTTAGAAGGGCATTAATGCCTGTGCTTGAAATATTTGTATGTATGTGTGCATGTAAAGTTATTGTTTTTTTTAGTTATGTTAGATTCAAACCTGAGTATGGAATAATATATAGAAACATTATCATAAAACAAGCATGAGTAAACTGGAAAGAATACAGTGGAATTATACAAAAAGCATCCATGGATGTGAAAATTTAAGCTATTATGAATGTCTAAAATATATGAACTTGTGCAGCTTATCACACAGATATTTAACAGAAGACCTTATTCAGGTAAATAGGGTATTTAAAGACAACTACTTCTGGGAATGTCTGGGGTTATCAAAAATAGCAGAGAATCATCAGACAACCTATGTAGAAGGTTCTGTAGGAATGAGGAGTGTATTAATTGTTTCTCTGAGAGAGTAGCTGGTGAATGGAATAGACTACCAAATTACACTGTTAGCATTTCTAAGAACAGCCTGGATACTTATTATGGGAGGAACAGCTGTTTTGGTATATTGGCAGGCTAGACGACCATTATTGCCTGTGCATGAAATATTTGTATGTATGTAGCCTGTTCTTGCAACCTATTTGTTATGAATATTGCCCTTAAAATTGAATTTTAAACAGGTGCTTCCATACAGAACACTTCAGACTTCACTTGGAATGAGCAAACACTATTATTAAAAATGCACTGCTGAGAAAAGGGCCTACAAAATCTGTGTGTATGCAATGCAATGGCAGTGCTGGCCACTTCTGAGAGTGCAGTGGTGTTACAGGTGGTATACTTGCTCTGACTTAATCCACACTTGTGAAAAATGGACTTTAACTTGACTGCATAAGCCAGGCCACCACATGCAACTCCTTGCTAGTGATTTCATTTTCCTGTACCAAGATGCCCTTTGTGGATTGTTTCTAGTATGCTGGACTGAAATTTCTCAGGCAATCCCACTATGGAGCCACATATTTGTCATACAGACATTGTACTTCTGCACTTGGGCTCAGTTCCATAAGATGAGGTATCATGTTCCAGATCTACAGGCATAGCTGCACAGCTGATGAGTCATACTGTAACAATATGGCTTAATTTAGCAGAAGCATATCGACGTCAAGCAGGAATGGAAATCAAACCAGAAGTGGATAAAAATCAGGCAGCAACTGAATGTGCTAAAAAACAAAAGAAAGAATATAAGGTGAAGGATCAGATGAGAAGGCAAGAAATGTGGAAAAAACATAAATATAGTTGCAAGTATAGAAAACTTCTGGAAGAGCCTCATATTGGTGAAGAATGAACGCAGGAATGGTTAAGGAGAGGTGAATTTACATCAAGAAATGAAAGGTTAATATTGGCAGCCCAAGATAGTGGGTTACATACACGTTGGTTTACTAAGTCTACTGAACATATGGGAGAAACAGATATATGTAGGTTTTGTGGATCCGAATTGGAAACAGTCACACACTGGGACTGTATACTGAAAGGCATAATAATGTGGCGAGATTGTTACACTGGAGATTGTGCAAACATTATGGTATCAAAGTGGCTGAAAATCACTGGAAACATGAGCCACAGAGAATCATAGAAAATGATGATGTTTACATCACATGGGATCACCCAATACCAACAGTCCAAAAGATAGATGCTAGAAAACCGGATATAGTGGTCCAAGAAAAGAAGACAAAAGTAGCATTGATCATTGAAATCGTCACACCTAGTGACTACAGTGCCTTGCATACAGAGAGACACAAAGTCATAAAATACCTCGATCTGCAGGCAGAAATGAGAGCCATGTGGAAGAAAGATGCCCAGACAGTTCCAATAGTAGTAGGAGTAACTGGTCTTATAAAAAAGAATTTACAGTCATATTTAGATATGTTACCAATTCACGTAACACCATACGAATTGCAGAAGGAGTCATTACTGGGCACATTGGGGGTGCTGTGAAGAGCACTTTTGGCTAACATCAAAGAGTGAAACAATACTAATTTCATGAACTTTAATCATACTTTGACTTAGGAATGGGGTCCATTCCTGTCATGGTATTAGAAACCCAAAAGACTTGGAGAAATTAAAATGGCAGTAACAATATTTCATCTGATCTGAAAATGATCTTAACTGCCCTCTGTAACAGTGCATTCATTCCAGTACTGAGCTACTCTGTAACAAGGTATTCATTAAGAGCAATTCAAAAGGAACTGATAGTAACTTATCAGTAGAAGGTAGGGCTGCAATCGTGAGATATTTTTAGGATGGGATGCTTTTGGCACAACCACCACTTTATATAGTTATTTCTTCAGTCCACTTAAATTAGTATTACACTTACACATGCTGACTCTGAGTCCACACTCTCTTAGCCTGCATATAACTCATTTTTAATTGCTCAAATGGTATTTGTGGTTGTAACCTCTTACCAACATGTTTCCAGGTTGCACTGCATGTTTGGAATTCAATGTAATATTTGGTCCAATGCCTTTTGTCTTATAGCCAGTGAAGGTGCCACTTCATGCACCAGTATATTATACCCAAGTAGTGTTTTATGTGTCTAAATGGTCAAAAGTTGTTTCAAATCTTCACACAGCTTCATATGATAATAAGTTTGTGCCACGTAATGTCTACTTCTCCCAGTTAGGGGTGAAAAATATCTTCCATCCTGGGAAATGCATACTGTAAGAGAGGATCCTCAGTGAATAGGACTCCTCTGCCTTACATTTCACTAAGATACCACCTAATAATGCAAGGGTAGGGGATCCATCTGTGCCATTGGTTACCCCAGTCTGGTAGTGGACTCAACCCACTGCTAGGGCTAGCCGGGAAGTAGGATGAAGAGGCCAATAGCCAGCTCTCCGACCCTGGGGGAAGGCCTGAGGAAACTCAATGTTTGTTGGCCCACTAGTGGACTTCATGTGCCTTAAAGGTAATTGCCTCAGATTACAGACTGCAGTGATAATATCTTGAAGTCACTGGACTAGCCCCTCTTAATGTTATGACTGACATCTGTACGATGGCTCCTGGTTCTGCATCTATGGCTCAATTTTAGATCACTTGATCTCTGCAGCTACAACTGAGTTACCATAGAAGTCAACTCCCCCAGGAGTTAGGGGTCCCACATAATGAAGGTTTAAATCAGGGGATATCCAATAAGGGCCAACTGGGGGATCTTAGGCATAGTGGGCACAGAAGTCAGGGGAACAGCTGGAAGCTGCACAGGGGGATGGTTGGGGGAGAGAAATAAAACAGAAAAATAATTAAATAATAAATAAATACATGCATTTCATTAGGACGGCTAAAATGTGCATTGTCCATGCACTCCATTTACCTTACACAAAATTTCTACACTTTTAGCAACTGCAGTTTTGACTTTACCTTAAGCCTTAATGTATAAGACAACATCATGGCTTTATGAAACTTTGGGTTCATAGTTTCAGTTTATCAAGATTATAATCTAGAGATGATGAATAAGCTTGACTGCAGTAAGACCATTCTGTTTACTGTGTAGTGTAATACCCTCAAGATGCGCAGTGGTAAACCCCACCCACATTGCAGCTAACTGGGCCCACATGGGCACCAGCAATGTCACTGAAACACACCCAAAACACCTATCATGAACAGAGCTGAAGTGTCACCAATTTAAAACAAAATATAACATAAGAAAAGACATATTTGCTTCATATCATTCCCCCTTACCACAAAGTAAAACAAATTATAAACAAGCGTAAGCCAACTGAGCCGGACAGCGAACTGTTAAAAAACATTTTGCTTCACGTCATACCACTGTCAATAACAGTATTAATAACTAAAATGGAAAAGAAGCAAATGAAGCAGGAGTGCCACCTGTTACAGAAAAATAAAATGTAACATAAACACATCCATACTGTGCTGTCCAAATCCAAAATTAAAGCCAGTATTTTAAACTTTCTGGCTTTTCATCCCTGTCACTAACATAGCAATACTAATTAGAAAGGAATGGAAGCAAACAGAGTATTACAGTTTTACAGGAAGATATATTTACAGGAATGTATATATAACTGCACTTGCTGTATATTTACAAAAGAAAGATAAGTGTATTATAGTTTGACAGGTAAGTCCATGTACATATAATAGTTGTTAGTGTAAATTAAAAAAAATATATGTATTAGGATGTTTTCATGGCGCAGGACAAATGCCTGGCATTCATTGACAGCCTGTCCATTAATAATACCACCACACCCCATAACATGTCAATCACCATGGGGAACACCCAGGCATGCACCAACTTCGTTGGGGGTATAACACTACACAATAACTGATACTTTTTACTTTTCATATGTATACTTATATTGTTCTTCCATAACACTGGAAGGCATTACACAATGCATATTATGTTTTATTTATGTATTTTTTTCCCTTTTATTTGTCTTTTGATTACCAGGAAAGTCTGACTGAGTGAAAAGCCTCTTTTCAGCAGAGGCCTGGAGAAAAAAGCTTATCAAAGAAAAATGCAATACTATGGGCAACATTGTTAAGTAGAAAACAATACAATACATTACAGTTTGCAAAACACAGAGAGAAATATAACAGTTCTTCCAGACACAAAGAGAAATATAATAGTTCCTCTAGAAAAGCATCACAAATGATATAGCAAGTACTGTGGTAGATATCTAGGATGTGATTCAAGAGCAGATTTAAGAAAGTATATCATAAAAGAAAAAAGAATGAGAAAGTATATCACAAAAGAAAAGAGGACTAGATCACAGAATATGGTAGTACCAAGCAGTGGGTGAAAATAAAGTTGGGGTCCTGGGAGGAATTATGAAAAAGAGTGAGAGAGCAGGGTTTATAGAGAAAAGTGTAACAGTAATTAAGTGGTGAAAGAGATTATTCTTATGCAGTAGAACTGTATAAACTTGGTTAGATAGGGTCAAAAACTGGAAGAAAGGTGGAAAAGTTAAATGGGAAAGAGATTACTGCTGGGTCGCAGTACTGTACATGTTTGGTTAGATAAAAGTCTGGAAGAAAGGTGGAATCAGGAAGAAGTTGGAAGAGCTCAAGGAGAAGGTGTAGGACTGCCTAGCTGCTGAGCATTTATTTTCTAAGTTTAGTCAATACATAATAGTATATTACAGAGATAATTGAATAGTATACATATCTAGGATTAGAGCAGTTGCTCTATATGATGGGTCTAGTGTTTCTATATTTTTTTCTGTTACTAATTTATTTTTACTACTAGGTTCTCTGAGCTGATATAAGCTTCCCCAACAATGCACCACATACATAGACTTTCAGCTACAACAAGGTGAGACATTGCCTTACAGACCACGCAGGGGTCATCTCTAAGAAACCTCAAAACAAACAAAAGCATATAATTATAATTCCTGAAGCCTTCTTGTACAGTTACAATTTTCCAATTATATGTAGATTCTATTGAGGAATTGTTACAACCCTTAAGTTGTTTCATCTAGGTTTTCTGAGTATTACAGAATGCACTATGGTGCTCAATAAAGGGCCAGAGCACTAAGGTACAAAGTAGCACAATAAACTCCCAGAGGTGACTAGACATGCACTTTAGGATTAGATGGAAAACTGAAGTGTACTTTTAACTCTAGCAGATACACACAGATCAAAGTATAACTTATTTCCAGAAACAGAAAATAACACATTCTGGTATTCATAAATGGAAAAAAATACACCTAGGGAAAAAACAGAAATTAAAAATCAGGTTACATTAAAAATATCTTTATTATTGTCCAGCAAACTAACACCACAGTAAATAAATGCCTATGGGGTTAAAACTATTGCAACTTCTCTTCCCAGTTATTTTATTTATTTATTGATAATTTATTTCTTGGAAAGTCCAACTGGGTAGGTACCCATTTTCATCAGAAGCCCAGAGAGAAAAGCTCCAAAGCATTACAAATACATTTTAAGAACAATAATTTTACACACTTCAAAAGTAACACAATAAAAACTATAACAATTCCACAGTTTAAACAATTGAAACAAGTCAGACATAACCTCAAAAAATTGGTTAAGATATATATATATATATATATATATATATATATATATATATATATATATATATATATATATATATATATCTGTGTGTGTGTGTGTGTGTGTATATACCAACCAAAGACTAATTAACATGCTTAATTACTAAATTCATTACACAAATTAAAGCGAAGAACATATGCAAAAATGGAAACTGGAAGGAAGTACAAGTTTACAAGCTAAAAAGTGAGACAATTTACCTAAGGGGAACATCATCAAGAACAGCTTTATGTAAGAGTTCTAAAAAGACTGCAACTAAAAGTCAGCAATAAATATAAACGTAGGTATTAAAATGTGATACTGAAGCCCCCACAGTGTCTAAATTCTGAAAAGCACGAATATATTAAAGAAATAACAAGTATCTATACACACACACACACACACACACACACACACACACACACACACACATATATATATATATATATATATATATATATATATATATATATATATATATATATATATATATATATATATCTAAGCACACATGTACATATTCACCTTCAGAAAACTGAACATCCATATAATCGAACCTTACTTCGCTGATATTAAAACAGTGAAACTTTGTTTTGCTGAACAGAACATTTTTGCAATGGTAAATTAACACTTGACCAACATTACACCAAAAAAACACACTGTAGTATGTCAAACCCGCACCCCCCAACTAAATATACTAACTCTGAGATCGCACTACAGTGGGGAAAATGGCAAAGTTCACCATGTTGACCAAATGTTTACTTACCACTGTTTGGCAAAAAAAAGTTAAACTGTTTTCGTCTTAGCAAAGTAAGGTTCGATTATATGGACGTTTGGTCTTCTAAAGGGAATCCATATGTGTATATATATATATATATATATATATATATATATATATATATCTATATATATCTATATATATATATATATATATGCAGCTCATTTTGTTGAGAATTGCTTTAGTCAAGTCCAGATTTTACTACAAGATCTGTAGAGTGCTGCATACAATGATTCATACCGTAACTGAGTCACATACTGTTGACTGCAATAAATACAGGTGTTACACTTTGGCATGGTTGTGAGACCTTGGAATAAATATAAATAAGTAAGGGGTGGTGGGGACAGAGCCCTCATGTCAAGGGATGTTGGTGGCAAAACCACTTATGTAAAAGATGTTAGTTATGTTGGCACTATGTCTAGAGTTGTGAGTCTTTAATACTGAGTGCCTGGAGAGTTTGTGAAGGCGTGCTTTTCTTTTACTAGAACAATGTTGTATTGTCTTCAGTTTAGCTTCTTATATTGTATTTTCAGCACAACATGCAAGTGCTTTGTTTTTGGTGATGATAGTGGCAATGATAGGTAGTGCAGAGTTACTGCATAGCTGTTTTAAGTGGTTTTATGCAATGGCTCAGGTGACACTGAAGTAGTTGTGTGGCACATACATCGTTCTCAATTGTTTTTTGTGATACCTTGTAGCTTACATACATACATACATACATACATACATACATACATACCTACATACATGCATACATACAAATGTTTCAAGCACAGGCATTAATGCCCTTCTAGCTTGCCAATATACCAAAACACGTGTTCCCATAATAAATGTCCAGGCTGTTCTTAAAAATATCTAAACTAGTACTTGCTTTAATGTAATTTGGCAGTCAGTTCCAAGCATCAGCTACTCTGTCAGAGAACCAGTTAGTACACTTCTCATTTCTGTAGAATCTTTTATGTAGGTTATCTGATGATTCTCTAGTAGTTTTTGATAACCCCAAACATTCCCAGAGGTAGTTGTCCCTAAATGCCCTATATACCTGAATAAGATCTCCTCTTAAATAATAAGAGATACTGTACAAGTTCAGATATTTTAGTCTTTCATAATAACTTAGATTTTCACATCCATGGATGCCCTTAGTATATTTCTGCTGTACTCTTTCCAGTTTATTCATGCTTGTTTTCCTGTAGGGTTTCCATATTGTTATTCCATACTCAAGTTTGGGTCTAATGTAACTAACAAACAATGACTTCATTATGTTTGATTTCTTAGACTTTATAAATCTTTTTATACAACCTATAGTTCTATAACTATCATTAGCCAATTGGTTGATATAATTAGAAAAACTCATAGCTGAATCTACCCATATACCCAGGTCCTTAAATGAGTCTACAGTTTCAATCAGTGTGTGCTGTATTAAATATTCACCTTTCAGTTTATGTCTCCCAAATCTCATATACTTAGTTTTTGATGTATTTATCATTGCAGTTGATGAAACGTGTGTGTATATATATATATATATATATATATATATATATATATATATATATATATATATACATACACACACACACACACACACACATATATATATATATATATATATATATATATATATAGATATATATATATATAAACTCATATGTATGTGTCTACATGTGTATGTAGACTGCCCATACATGTCAAGCAGAGTGCCTCCTTGGTCATCTTCAAAAGGAACCTTGACGATTGGATGGGAGATAGGAAATTCACCCTGGGGATCACTTCAGTCACCCTGCTAGACAGGGGTCCAGGGAAGTAAATATTGTGGGAAGAAATATCCAGGGAATTGTTATGGCTAGGCTTGTATAGGCCCTAGGGCTGATAGCCTACTACCAACCTATGAACCTATGTGTTTGTGTGCATATCAAAACATAACTTTAATGTGAATAAATATAATTATAACAATAATGCATACATAGTTCATTATTCAGCATTACGGGTTGTAAGACACCATATCTAAAAATAAAAGTGGCCTCTTTCTGGTACAAGAGGTGAGATATGTCCTGATGTAGTTGCTCCTTAAGTTCTGCATACATACATACTAAAAAATTCAGTTCCTGTCCATTTCTTTGATGTACGTGGGTGACTTGTTCTGTCTAAAATAAAACCTTGGAAAGGAACATTACAGGAACATTTCAAACAATAAAGAACTTGAACTGCTTGGCAATTATACTGTAACAAATTATGCATGAATTTTCCATGAATCCGATGTGTTGCATTTGAATCCCTCTATGTACAAATGAAGCAACCAGGACAGCCACCATTAAACATGTTAACTTCCACAGACACATAAGAATATAAGGAGATAAAGTCTGTGTGCCAGTTTATCACATAAACTGGGGCATTTCCTATATGACACGTTAAGGATGACAGATAATTTCTTATTACGAATATCATTTGTTAGTAACACACTGATGATTTCTGATAATCCTGATGATATTCTGTATCTGGCAAGTAAACCTAGTAACAAAATATATGTCAGTAATTGTTGTCTACCAGGGATGGTACTTCCTAATGAAACTATCACAGAAAGTAGTAAGGTAATCAGTCCTATGACTAGATTTATTTAACATTTCCACAGAATAACTCTTCTAATGAAGTCTGTTAGTAAACTGCCCAGCAGCATGTTGGAATTCAGTTTCATCTAAACAGACTCTACATGCCCTCAGATACACCTGATATAGTAGTGAGTTAACTGAATGTCTGGGGTGTGAACTCTTTACACAAAGGAAAAAGTTGGCTCCTGTGTGTTTACTCTGTAGGGTTGATTTTAATCTGCTATTCTAAGTTATGATATACAACATATCATTCAGATATTCTATTTAAATTTTTACTAATATTATAGGTTAACACAATTCATATCAGCTATTGCACATTTTCTTAAAAAAAGATTATAAATGTTTCAGTGTCCTCTTTAAAATAAAAAAGTTGTCTATATACTGCAAAAGGCAACCACTTTTTCCTGAAGTACCGCATACCTCAGGACAGGCTCAAACCATCCTATGAACAAACTAGCATAGCTGGGGGCAGACTTCTCCCTTATAGTCATACCCTTTAGTTGAAGAAAAGGCTGGTTATCAAACAGCTATATATATATATATATATATATATATATATATATATATATATATATATAAATGGGTCTACTTCATTTGATCGAAAGACCATTTGACCTAAACCCATTTGATCGAAAGTTCATTTGATTGAAAACCAGTATTCAAGGCAAATAACAGGGATTTGTCTCCCTCCCCAATGTCGTGCGACCCTGGAGTTGGTATATATAGTTAGGGGGGTGTGGGGGCAAAGCCCCCCACCTATTTTCGTTTAAAATCTGTACTTTTTGTTTTATTTTCTTCTTTTAAAGGAAACTAGGTGGGGCCCTCACCCCCCACACCCCCCAATGTGGGGGGCTGCATCCCCATACCTCCCTAACTATAAATACCAACTCTAGGGTTGCACGACACTGGGGAGGGGGACAAATCACAGTTTTATGCCTTGAATACTGGTTTTCGATCAACTGAAATTTCGATCAAATGGGTTTAGGTCAAATGGTCTTTCGATCAAATGAAGTAGACCCATATATATATATATATATATATATATATATATATATATATATATATATATATTTTTTTTTTCCCAAACAAAGTCTGATTAATTCAACAATAAAGTTCACATCCAAGGAGACCACTATAATACAAGATAGGCTCAAAACATTATTAATGGTCGATACTAGTGTACAGATTAGTGCTGTCCATTGTAATTAACCAATATTCTTTTTGCCATTTAACAGTTCTAAGTTTCTCCAAACAAATTAGTTCTGCCATGGAGGTAAGAAAGCACAAATGTTACAAATGGCTGCAAAAATCTATCCAACATAAAACTAATGCATTCCAGACCTCGCTCAACCCCTGAAACAAATGGTCTGCTAGGAGGATGTCAATACTTTTTATGGACCTCAGCCAGGCAGTAGAAAAAGAAGATCCAATTTTTTTAACAAACAGTTTGGTGTCATTCTTTTCTTGAAGAAAACACTTTTCTAAACCCTTGCCCAAGACCGGTCTTGCTCAAAAGAATGAAGTACATATCTTTTCTATTTTTTCTGGCCATAGTATTACCCCCTTCAGCCAATTAAGTGAGAATTCGGTTATTATTAGTCAAGTATTTCAGTATATCACATTCTTATTTAGTCCATTTACTCGTCGTCATTGTTTATACTTATTATAATTAACAGAAATGTCATTCTTGGTTAAACAATGCATGATATTTACAGAATCGCATGTTAAAATGTGGAATGAATGTATCATACCTTTTAAACACAGATTTAAGCCTAGCTTTTGTTATAATCTTATCAAGGAGAAAGTATGCATGAAATGTCCTGAGGAATGTCTCCACTGCCTTCCCTATACAACTAACAGAATGGTGACTGGCTTAAAGTATCTTCAATCATTTTCAGACCCTGCTTCCTGTATATGTATTGCTAAAGCCACCTGTAAGTCAGTGTGGAACTCCTTAAGCCGTTAGGAATAGTTTATACATTCTAATCCATATGCAGCATCCAGTAGTCCAGACACGTCCTGTAGCACTATACATGGCAGCTTACCTGTTTCCTGGGTTTTAGTCTCCTCTTTGTCCAACCAACCTTACAAGTCTTATTCTATCTGCCCCTATTTATTTTTACATTCAACCCCCTGCCTAACCCCTTTCTACCTTCTCTTTAGTGAATAGTAAGAGAATGTGTTATTTCAGTTGTTCTGCATGCTTTTCTATTTTGTATTATTTTCCTTTCTTGTAGTACTGTCAGAACTTCTCATCCTTTTACTTATATATCTAAAAAACATCAATGTCCCTCTTTAACCTTTTTATACTTCCTTTCTAGTATTGCTTCAGCATTGCTTACTGCCCTATTTGCACTCTTCCTAACTTCTTGACATACTCTTTTTAGACCCCATATACTACTTTTAAATACCCTATTCTTGGATGTGAGAAAACATGACACCTTGGAGCTCATTCAAGTTGACTGCCTCCTCCACCTCCATCCTACTTTATTCCTTTTGCTCAAACATTCCTTTCCATGCTCCTTTTTTGATGCAACACTAAAGTTCTACTGCTAAACCTACCACTTGCCATCTGCTTATGTTGCACTTAACACTATCGGTTAGCTGCATGTAACCTGTTACCTTGTATTCCAATTTTTTGTTTCTACCATAAATTAATTTTAACACAGAACTGTTTTTAAACCTGTTCACCAATCGTCCTTAACAAATCCTTTTTAAGTCATCTAAAGCTAGCCACGGAATGTGAGAAGGACACACTACACAGCCCTACTACTAAACATAGCCAACTCTGAGAATGAGGAACCTTGATATAAATTATGCCTCCTTATACACATGCTTTCAGTGACTGAAAAAAATGGCAAGGAGGATTAACTGAATTGTTTCTTAGCTGACTTTCCAGCTGTTAGAAGTTGTGCTCCCCTGTGAACCAGAATGACTCATGCTCACTGTTCGTCAGATCTAGCACCAGTCCTTTTTCCTCACTTATTCCTTCTTCCTTAATAAAAAATCACATCTAGAATGCTCTTTTTCAGTATTGGTTCTTTCTCTCTGTGCTCAAACTCTACTTTTACTAAAGCCTTTAGCAATGCAGAGTTCTTCTTAACAGATGAAACTCTTATATTATCCCATTTAAACTCATCTCCTTTTCCCTAGCCCAAATCCTGAACTTGTCTTTTGATCTCACACAATCTTCCTCTCTAGGGTCCATTGGTATATACACTGTGACAACACTGTTCATAGAAACATCTCATCATTTCACATTCTCATTACTCCTAATTTCCTCTTCAATCACATGTACTGCCACCTACTCTGTTTTGTCCTTCTCACCAGTTCATCTTTAACCGGGTTGAATGATATCTCCTACTCTACTTTTCTTTGCCTAAGTCTAAATTACTTCTACAACAGTGACTTTTCTCTCTTTTAGTACCACATGGATCTTACTAATTCTTTTTGTATTCATTGCACTGCATAGCATAAATGTATGCATGTTTTCATTTTTTTCATTCAAATTTCTTTAAACATGAGATGATTCACCTCTGCAGGCCTGATTTCTGTTTTTACCCCTGATTTTGAAAACCCTCATATTGACTTGTGAAACACTGTTTTCCTTTTCATAAAGTAGCAACATCTTTAGAGTAAAAAGGGAACGAGTTCATACCTTGGAGTTTCTGCTTCGGCCAGCCACAAAAGATCCATGTTGCAGGCTAACACAGGGATGTGTGGATATGGTGCAGTACGAAAAGTGCAGTCCAGGGTCCCATTGGTCAAGAGGACATCAATAATCAATTGTAGGTTTGTTTCCCATCTGACTGGTTCACCAAACAGGATCACGGCTGAGGCCAAAATCATTTAAGAAAAAAAAAGAAAGAAAGAAAATGAAAAGTTAAAAAAAACGCTGCTCTCCATTTTCTTCAGCTGCTGTAGCATGTTCACTACATTAGATCTGCGTATTTCTTATCATGCTAGGTGCCATTATTATTAGTAGGGAAGGATGTCAATCTAACAAATTCTAAACTTCTGATTATCTAATAGTGAAGATCCTCATTAATGTATCCTACCATTAGGTTCATCCTTTCCACCAGTCAGAAGTTGACATCTTTTTGTCAATTATTGCAAATGGGAAAGGACAGATACCAGTGATGGTGCATGCTATTACGTCAGATGTCATCTACACAACTTTAATTATCCCCTGTACCTGCCAATTTTCTTTTTGCTGCTCAAATTGTTCAACTCTCAATCTTTGGTAATGTTTACATTCATATCCCCTTTTCTTTTAAGATCTTTGTGATTTTTTGAAATTAATATAAATTCTGCACTTAGTGGTAGAGAATTCATTTCCTGCCTGGTTGGCATCCTCCAACCTGTCATTGCTTGACTGGTTGAAAGATGGATCTGATGACTTGAGGGGGGGTGGACAGAATTTTTTTTATCTGTGACTTAATCTGGGAGACTGGTCAAGGATTAGAGCTGTCTGTTTCTTGTGTTGTCTCCAGTTCCTTACTGGGATGGACTTCAACTCCCATTAGTAGGACTTTAAGCTCATTCAGTTCACCATTGCATTGTCAGAGCAAATTCATGGGAGAGGTATGCTGATGACTCTCACCTAGTAGGGTTGCAGCTCATGGTGTAGGCATTACCTGTCTCTGGTCAACTGATCCTATCCTGGATCTGTCCAGCATGATCTCTGGGACTGTTCTCTTGAGTCACCTAATCATGGATCAGGAATACTCAGGACTGAGTATTCCTCTCCTTTTCTCCTAGGACATCTAATCAGGTCCACTCTCAGCTAATGAGGAGATGTCAGCTGAGCCTACTCCAGCTCCCTGATGCAGGTGCAAGATGTCAGAAACCTGTTTGATTCATGGTTGGACACTGAGATGCATCTGAGTAAAGTAACCCACAGGAACTTTGATGTCATGTCAGCTGCAGGTCTGGCACAAACCACTACCTCTCACATTACCTCTGGCAGTCATAAAGTTATTTCTGTGTTCTTGTCTACTTCAGCAATATATGTCATTCAGTTATCCATGCTCATGTCAATTTGTGTGAGATCTCTTGTTCTGGGTTGCTTACCAGTATGGGGCACTCTTTCCCTCAGACTTCCCTGGCCCTTTCAGCACCAAAGTCCTTGGTGGTGAAATGAGCAAAGACAGGGAGCCTTCCAGATCCTTGACCTTCATCCCCACTCCACATAATCTCTTAATTAGGAATTCCTTAAGGGTTATAAGGGCCTACCACGTTTTGGTTTTCTTCTCCCCTCCCTGGGTACCCTTCAAGATAAGGAGATATCAGAACCCCTGGGGATCTCCCCTTGCAGCCAGACTTTCAAGATGAATTCTTGGAAGCTTGAGGGCAACATCACTCTACTATGGTGGCTTTCAATTGGAAGTGCAATGTTCAATACTGGAAGACATGACACATTAAAAATGTAAATGCAATCATGACAAAAAAATTGCAAAACTTGATGACAAATACCTAAAGCAGTTTGCAGGGTAACAAGACCCCCACATATCCTGATGTGGGCTGCATTTCCAGCACCCCTGCTGTTTACTTATACTAGCACACTGTTCCAAGGATGACAATTATGGTCCGCAGACTTTCAAAAGGCATCCGGTGGGATTTAATGTCCTTAATAATGTGTCTCATCTGTACGCATTTCAGTCTTTCTAGATAAATATGACAAAAGGAAAGCTCAGAGACCTCTCCTTACCTAAGCTTAAGGAAGCATTCTTCCAGATTCTGTGTAAAGCTGTCCATGTGGGCTCCCAGATAGCTGGCTGTAATTTAGTTTGCATGAATACGAAGACTAAGGCTGTAGGCTTTGGTATATGCATGTACAGAATGTCATGGCTAAGGCCATTGTCACTCAAGGACTGATTTCACTATTGTATTCTGTCTGAAATAATTCTGGTTGTACCCTTCAAGAAAGGAATGCTGTTTGGACAGGCTTTTGGGATTTGTTGGATGACCTTAACTGAAAGCAGGTCATCCAACAAATGGCTTTTGGGATTTGTTGGATGACCTTAACTGAAAGCAGGTTCCCCTCCCCAGTGAAGGAGCCATTTCCCCCTCCTGTAAGTACCTATTCTTAATTAAAGAACAGGAAGTCTTATATTTACACAAACAGCAGGGCTAAGCATCCTACACTGTCCCTCTTCTTCTGTACCATCTGGGAGCACAGATAGAATTGTATTTGCTAGCCTCCTAACTGTGCCCTGAGCTCCTGTCTGGGATGGCATTAGGAGGACTCTGTCTTAGCTGGGACAACCATCTTTTTCTTGGTCCATGTTCTGCATTTTGTCTCATTCTTCTTGCTTCTTCTGTCTCTGTCAATGGCTTCATCATGGTAGAATTTTTGCATCAAGCCCAGACTTTTGCTCAAAGGGAAGTAAAGACTGTTCTGTTTTTAAGAGGATAGTGAGGAGGCAGCCATTCTCCCTCCCTCCCTACTCACCACAAAGAAAGGGACAGTGTTTTTATCTGACTGTTGGCCTAAATCCCCCTTATCTGCGAAGAGGCCATTTGGAGCATCATTCCATACTGCTTTTATTGTCCTAGATTAGGTTTATTCTTGTGTGCATTGTTTTGGAATTGAGCATAATGGAGTATTCACCAAGGCTTTGTCAGTTTTTCTTTCAGTGGGCATTCCTTCTGGCAGAAGTTGTCCTTGGATGTTCCTGAAGAGTTCACAGCCTTCCCAAGTGTAGGCCTTGGTGACTGCAGTCTGGAGAGGACAGAACCCACCTGTACCTCCTTGTGAGATGACTAACAGTTGGTGATCTTAGCTGAAGATGCAAAGGGATGCTTCCTCATGGGCCATCCCCTCCTCTTCACTGTAGTACTATAGGGTTACCATATTTATTGTGATGCCCTTTGTGGTTCCTGCTCATAAATCATTTTAGGTATGCAGCTTTGCCCTCCTCTTGTCAGTTGCCCTTGCCCTTTGGAAAGGCTTAAGATGTCTTGGTTTGGTAGCCTATGTTTGGGAAGAGGATTTGGTCCAGGTATGAACACAACAGCAGTATCTAGGCAAAAATGCAACCACACCCATCATGGTACCATGACATGCTTATGGTCATGGACATTGCTATGAACCTTGACAAGTTTGCAGCACTCTCCTCTTCCCCATATCTTTCAGACCTCTACTCACATCAGTCCCTGATGTTGGGGCCATAAACTGGTGGGCAGTTTCCCACTCTACCCTGACCAGGCCTTTGCTTTTCATGGCCTTTTCCACTGCTGTTAATGGATGGTCACTTGTGAGAAGGAGTATTTGATCTAGGTTCTCTTCTGGTTCTTGATAAATAGCCCCTAGTCTGTTTGATTTACTGGACGTAAAGGCAGAGCTGCTGAATCTTTCTGTCAGTAAAGTCTAGTTATTCCAGGCCTTTTCTATTGTGGCTGAGGATGTGGTACTTACTGTGGTACCTTAGCAGGCAAGGTGACAGAAGGTCTTCCCCCTTGTAGGGAGTAGTTATCTGTCTGTCTGAAGCCTTGCTATGCTTTCAGTCTTCAGGCACTCTACAGTTCACACTGTTATAGGTGATACTATTCTGATGGGTACTTACAGCCACAGATGTAGTCAGGCTCTCTGGAAATGTACATCAGCTCTTATATCAACTTTCAAAGTTTAGCCTCTCCCTCCCAAAAAGAGACATGCATATTTCTGGACAGCATACCTTTTCATTACTGAAAAATGTAACTAACCAGACATTCTGAAAAAAAAAACTGATCCATTTAATAAAAATCTGTATATCAATAAAATAAAACCCAGTAAATATGCCAAGACTTTACATATCACTACACAAAATAAATGATTTCAAAACGTGCATGCCACATAAAATATGGCATATACTTGGGTACATCCTTACCTGGATGAGCTCCTCCTATTGTCTCATGGAGTTGTACCTCCAGAGGAAATGTCTGTAATGAATATCATGAAATGGAGCAATCTGTATTCAGCTTCCAGAGGGATCGCAATTCACCCTTTCTCATGCTTGGTTAATATGCTGGGTAGAGGGGGGTCTTGTTCTCTGTTTTATGACAGAAGGTATCCCTGCACATTTTTTTTTCTTATTCTTGTTGATTTCATGTCTCACTGCTTATTTTGAGGATGAAGACTGCATTCAGTCTTGATGCCTCCATGTGGCTGACTACAGCATAGTTTTAGGCTTCCAATTTTTACAGTACACGAACTCTCTCAGATCGTGGCTAAGGAAGCTCACCCACGTTTTGAAGAAGACCTCATCCCATCTCACAGCTTGTCCCAGGATGTCCTTCTTCTGACCCCCCCCCCCCACTCCAAGCTGAAGCAAAGGGGGAAGAGTGGAGTTACTGAGCTACTGGAAAGTCTTCCACTTAGGCTTCAAAGTGGAAATGTTTGTCAGCTTGAACAGAGTGATGCCCTGTATTGTCCCAGACATTTAATTACAGCCATCCTTGATATTTGGGAATACCTGCATATTTGGGCCTTAGTGCTCTGCAGGAGTTCTTGGGCAGTGTTTTTCCCCTTATTCTCAGTGGAGGACAACAGTGAGTCCCAGCTCTGGCTGGCTGAGAATTCCTTTAGGAGTACTGTGTCACTATCCCCTTTTTGAAGAACCTCTCCCATTTGGAGGATTAACACTTCATGTTAACAGATTCCAGTCACTGTTGGGCATTTTGATACAGTAACAAAAAACATGAATAGGAGACAGAACTGCCCCACTAGTACTCAACCGATAAAAGTAAAAAGTCCAAGGGCTGCTCAAGAGAACACTCAAAACAACAGGCTGAGAAACCACCATCTCCTTGCACTGGGACTTTTTACTTTTATCATTTTGATACAGTAGCATTGCTGAAGTTCACCATACCTCTCAGCTGCACAGATTTTGCATAATGTCCAGATTTTTTCCTCATATTTTTGCTCTTTTTCTCATAAAATTGTGTTTTTCTGGCAAATCATTGGCAAATAATTGTGAGTTGAAGTCAGAAGATAATGACAGATATTTGAGTTTCAGACTTCATACACTTCAGAAAATCCATGCTGATGCAAAACCTGTTATTCTACCAACTTTTTAAGATTGTAAGAGCAATATTTAAAACATATCCCTATTTTTGGGCCTTTGTCCCCCCATTATTTATGGCTTTGTCCAGACTTCTTGGCCCAAGAGATTGAGAGGTACGAGTGCATACATAATCTAAATTTTGCTAATAGCTCATATTCTGTAAAAGGGTTTTGAGATGCAGGTCTGCAGGTATGATCTCTCCTGACCCCAACCTCAATTCCACTTCTCTTGAGAAGGTGGTTTTATTTTTATTCTGAGCCAATATAGTCATACCAAAAAAAAAACATCAAAAGTTGGGTCTCATATACAGGGCAAACCATTACCTTACAACCACTGCCAGGAAGATCAAAGCATCATCATATCTCCTCTCATACCTTCTTTACACTTTTCAAATACTTGTACACCTTCAGGCTACTAAAAATCAAAATTAGAAGCATGCTACAACAATGTTGCAAATTTGCAATGAATCATAACAACAGAACCCATCGTTGTGAATCTCTAAAAAACTAGATCGGTTAGAACTTTCACAACACCTCAGCATACAATCTCATTAATAAACCAGATATTGCTCATCAATAAAAAAAAAAAAAACATCCTTCAGCACCACTTCCCTCCCAGAAGCCTCAGCCCCAGCACCAAAGACCTAATAAGAATAAGTAAATCCACTAACAGCTGTGGATATTCACTACATTCAAGTTATGTCTCCACGCTCTGGAATGGTCTACCTCTTTCCCTAGGACAGCTAGACAAAATAACACACTTCAAAACTAACCTAAAACAACCTGAGACTCATTGCTCTGCCTCTGCATACTGTCAGGATAACTTAAGACACCACATCTTTTCAGTAGAATATCCTTCACCATAAAACATATTCCACCTTTGACTCTAAGCATTAGCTCTTTTGCCCTGCATTACCATCTGCTAATTTCACTCCTTTTATCTTTTATTTTTTCTCCTCTTTTCCAAACCTGATATTAACAACGTCTTTAGGGTAGCTTGTTTCTCCTCCTCCAACAACAAAACTAACTCAACTACCTCCTTTCACAGCCTAACCTCTTGCGACCTACATCTCTCTAGAAGTTATAATAATGTCATAATCTTAATGCCAATGTCAAATTTGTCCAGCCTGTCTGCATTATTGCTATGTGTCTTTCCCTAACTAATATGTAAATACTGTTGGTACACTTTGCAATGTAATATCAATGGATCATGTAAAAATGTACTCATGTATGATGTTTCTATGTGGAGCTTTTCTCCCTGGGCATCTACTGAAATAGAGTTTTGTCAAACACAGTTGAATTCTCTTAGTAAACAAGAGCAAATCAATAAATAGATAAATATGTATGTATCTACATATGTGTATGCATGTATTTATGTACATACATATACAGTAGGGGGTGCAAGAGATGGGACTGATAACAATGAGGTGTAGCTAGAATTTGAAGTAGGGAAATACATTAGGTGATGAGGAATAGAATGAGTGCAGGGGGGATAAGGCTTGTTCAGTAACATGGACAAGTTACAAAGGAGATTAAGAACAAGTCAGGCTTGTTTTATAAGGCAGACAATACTGCAAATGATAAGTATTAATATAAGGTATACAAGATCCCGCCACGTCTGCAACCTCAGTGATTCATTAGGTACTCATATAACTAACTGAAGGCAAGCTATGTGATTCATGTTCTACTGTGGAAGATTATGTAAGCCTCCAGTACCCAAATTTGCTTCAAACACTTCCCTAAGATACAGTGACATTAGTGTTGACTACAATTAAGTGATGTTGGGAAGTGACTCCTATCAACGGGGGAAAAAACAATGAGTTAATTACGAAAATAAAATTGCCAAAGATTACAAAGACAACCACAAGGCTTGGAATCTAAATGGCAATGCTCAGATCTGCTCTGAGCTACAACAGAATGGCATTAAATATACTGATCCCAAGGATATTGCCAATATCCTGGCAGATCGATTCAGTGCCATATTCACCCCCCTCTCACCCCCTAAATGGCCCATCTCAATACTGGAATATTGCCAAATTCCGGTAATAACGGCCACACAGGTAAAAAACGCACTCTCCAAAGCTAAGAATACAGCATCCATGGGACCATATGACATCCTGGGCTGTGTACTACATGAACTACAAAATGAACTGGCACCTCATCTAAGTGTCATGTTTAATCATAGCCTCACCTCAGGCTTCGTGCCTACTGAGTGGCGCATAGCTACAGTTATCCCACTCCACATGGGGGGATCCATCTCTCTGACAAGCCTGATCTACAAGGCCATGGAACGTATTATCACGGGACTTATAAACAAATACATTGGCAACCTTCAAACACTAGACCACATATAGTTTGGGTTCGTGAAGGGCCGATCTTGTCTCCTGAACCTGATTGACTTCTTCAAATCAGTCTCCAGAGCCGTGGATGAGGGTAAGGCAGTCCACACAGCCTATCTGGACGTTGCTAAGGCCTTTGACACCATCCCCCACTCTGGAATCATAGATAAGCTTACTAAGCTAGGCATTAATCCCTACGTCACTCAATGGGTTGCCAACTGGCTTACTGACAGAACCCACACTGTAAAACTAGCTGACTCCACATCCAGCTCCAGACAAGTGACAAGTGGAGTACCTCAGGGTTCAGCCCTGGGACCACTCTTTTTTGGCATCTACTTCTCTGAAGTACAGGCCAATACTAAGGGACTCTGCCTAACAAAGTTCACAGATGACTGCAAACTGGGAGCCATTACTGAATCTCCAAATGATGTGGATACTCTACAAAAGGGCCTTACAGAAACAGATGCTTGGTGCCAGAGCCATGGGATCAAGCTCAATGCCAAGAAATGTATAGTTATCCCTTTTGGGAAAAAACATGTACCCGTGAATTATCACATAGGTGGCAGTACACTAAACACCAAAAGTGTGATAAGAGACTTAGGGACACAGGTGGACAGCGGTCTCACCTTCGATAACCACATCGCCACAACAGTCAGGAAATCCTTCTATATGGCACACCTCATCACTAAGGGCTTTTCATCCAGAAAAAAGGAGGTCATTGTCCCACTGTACTCATCCCTCATTAGACCCATTATAGAATACAATGCCCCATTTGGTATGTACCTCTCAAGACACCTGCAACAACTGGAAAGGTCGCAGAAATACCTCATTAAAAGAATCACAGGCCTAAAGCAGATGCCCTATGCTGACTGCCTTAAAAAAGTCCAGCTATACTCTGTCGCATATCGTCTACTCAGAGGCGATCTCTGCTTAACATACAAGGCCATGTCAAACCTAGAGCTGTTGGACATGCTACACTTAAAGAAATTCCAATCCCTTAGAGCCACATGCTCCAGAGGTCTAAACCTTGTCATCACAACAAACAAAACATGCTGGAGGGATAGGTTCCTGACCCAGAGACTCCCCAGACTTTGGAATAGAATGCCCATACATGTCAAGCAGAGCACCTCTTTGGCCCTCTTCAAAAGGAACCTTGACGACTGGATGGGAGAAAGGAAATTCACCCCGGGGATCACGTCAGATGCCCTGCTAGACAGGGGTCCAGGAAGTAAATAGTGTGGGAAGAAATAGCCAGGGAATTGTTATGGCTAGGCTTGTATAGGCCATAGGGCTGATAGCCTAGTACCAAGCTATGAACCTATGAACCTATGAGAGTTCTTGGAAATGTCCTTTCAGACATTCTGCTTTTTTTAGGCTTTACTATACTGCTTATCAAAAACACATTCTATATCTGATCCTTAAAGAAAGAGTTGGCTTATATCATGAAGATATATGGGTTGATAGGTTCATAGGTATTATCAGGCTAATGACCACTAGGACCTTTATAAGCCTAGCCATGCAATCAAACCCAATTGTGTCCCTATGTATCATGGGCATTTATTAGGAGAGAGTATATTAGTTAGGAAGTTTCTAGAGGTCATGTGGGGGGTATGTTAGTTTGAGCATTACAGTCTGCCTCTGTCTGTCTATTAGGGACTTGGGGGCCAGGCCTGAGGTGTATTTCTGATTTCTCATGCATTGGTCAAGGTTACGCTTAAATAGGTTTAGGGATGGACTCTGCATTGCATGGATGTGGAAACTGTTCCAGAGCATGGGGGCCCTCTGTGAGGCATTATCTATCTCACCATCATCTCTTATTTCTCTTATTTATGTCACAAGAAACATTTAAATCCCTGGATCTAGTGGTTCTAATGCTGTTCATTTTGCAGATATGCAAATGGTCAGTCAGAGCTGGATCTGAGGATGCCTTGTATTCCATGCATATATCACCTGTCAGTAATCTGTAGGAGGCAAAGTCTAGAGATAGGGTCTGATAAGGGCCAAATAAAGTGGCACTATGACTTCCTTGAACCTGGATGCCATGCCCTTACTTATAAGTTGAGCGACATACAATGCTTTTCTTACTACACTGGCAAACATGTTGGCCAAAGGCCAGATTACTGTCTACATGTGTTCTCAGATCTCTCACTACTGGGTCATCTCTTAAGGATGTCTTATCGAAGAAGCAATTAGCCTGGGTGGCACTTTTCCCATAATACACTATAATGCATTTCTTGACATTGAGATTTTGTCTGTGACTTTGGCAGCAGCCATTTGTCTGTTTTAAACCCTCTTGTAAGATGTTTGTGCCATGGAAGGAATCTACGATAGCTCCCAATTTACAGTTATTTATGAACTTGGTCAGCCAAAGGCCCTTGACATTAACCTTTAACTCCATGAAGTGGATGTCAAATAGGAGTGGTCCCAGCATGGAACCTTGAGGTACTCCACTGGTGACTAGTCTCTTAGTGGAGGTGGTATCACCAATCCTGACTTCCTGGACACTGTCTGTGAGTCAGCTGGCAATCCAGTCAGTTATGTAGGGTTTTATGCCCAGTTTGGTGAGTTTGTCAACTATACCTGAGTGGGGTATTGTACTGAACACCTTAGCCAGGTCCAGGCAGGTGGTATGCACCATTTTCCACTCATCCATTGTCTTGGTGGCCTTCTCAAAGAAGTCCACCAGGTTTAGTAGGCATGACCTTCCCCTGACAAATTGAAACTGGGTTGAGTCCAGTGTCTGTATTTTGCCTATGTCTTTGCTGATCCTTTCCATGATAATTTGTTCCATTGCTTTGCATATTAGATTAGTCAGACAAATAGGTCTGTAGTTTGTGGGGTCAGTTGATGGCCCACCGTTATAAGGTGGGATAACTGTAGCAGTCCTCCATTCTCATTGCTACAAAGCCTGTTTTCAGACTATGGTTGAAAAGTGACTCGTGGTCTTAACAGGTCATGTTTCAAGCTATTTAGGAGGTATCTCAGGATACTGTCTGGGTCCACTGAAGCTGTGTTTTTGAACTTAGCGAGCACTACCAGGACCTGCTCTGTGTTAATAGTTGGGGGGAGTTATGGCTAGTAGGTATTTCATGGGAGTGGTGGGGGAAGATGGGGTTAAAGTTTGAGATGAAATTGCTGAATTTATCAGCCTGCAAATTCACTATGTCAGTCTGCTCAGTGAAGGGGGCACCATCGATCACCAGTTTGGCACACTAATGTGTGCTACCTTTGAGGTTTTGGACATAGCTGTAAAAGGCCTTGTGGTTGTCTTTAGCTTGTGAGACTATCCTGACCTTGTAATTGGCCTTATTGGACTTAATTAATCATTTTAGTTTCCTGTTTAGATTAATAAGAGAGTGCCTATCATTAAGTGAATTGCTCTTCCTGGTTTTAGCCATTACTTTTTTTTCCTTCTTTTATAAACTCTATTAAGGTTAGGATTCCAGAAGTGTGGTTTGTTTTTAGAGTTTGTTTTGGGCTTACTTCTAATTGGTAAATCAGCCTCTATACAGCCGTTTACATGATTGTACAGGGTCTTTGTGAACAATTCCACATAGGTTGCTGTGAACTCGGGGTTGGGAGGGGCACTGAATTTTGACAAACTATTGCTTAGTAAGAAGTAGTTTGCTTTGGAATAGTTTCTAATTGTTATAGGATTTGCTAAGGTTGATGAACAAAATCCAAATAAGTTCCAGACAGGCTGCTAGACCAGACTCCAGGTGTAACTTTAAATCAAAATAAATTTATTTTGATTTAAAGTTACACCTGGAGTCCGGTCTACCTGCCTGCCTGGAATTTATTTGGATTTTGTTCATCAGTCTGCTTTTTACGGTTATTTATCTAGTGAGTTTGCTAAGGTTACCAAGTTGATTTTTATTTCAAAACAGACAGCTTTGTGATCCGACTTTATAAGTAAAGATGGTAGATGGGGGGTGGGGGTGCAACTCTCTCCCATACTGGTGAGTACTAGGTCCAGTATGTTTGAACCTCTAGTGGGTGTGCGCACTGTCTGGTCAAGGATATTTGTGTTAATAAATTCCAGGAATCTTTGTACCTGTGGGTATGAGGGAGTGTATATTTCCCAGTCTAAAGAGGGGTAATTAAAGTCTCCCGTGAACAGGGTATTTGGTTTAATGGTGAGTATCTCCAGTAGGTCTAGGTATGAGTTACGGAATTCTAGGGATACAGTGGGTGACCTATAGCTTGCTAGGATGTGGTATGGTATTGGACTTTGTGGTGATTTGCAAGTAGATAAATTCCAGAGGATTGTCCTGTTTAACCAATGTAGAGTTATGCTGGTTGCAAATAAAGACTGAGACTCCTCCACCTTTTGTTCCTATCTGTGCAGCTGATGGTCTAAATATATGGAACACACTAAATTCATGCACTGTTGGAGTACCTTCTGCAAATTTAAACCATGTCTCAGTAAAGGCACAGATGTCTATATTCTCCAGAGTGAGTGAGCCAATATTTGGAAGCCTAGGTGAGACAGGTGCAGACCATCCTTTACAAAAGAATGCAGTTTGTTAACCATGTCCTCCCCATGCTGACAAATACTAAATCCCCCTGAAAAGGCACAAGAAACTAAGCCTATTATGGAAATCAGTCATCTTTTGTTCACACTGTGGTATCATCCTTGGTGAAGGAAGAATGCTCCACAATGCAAGGTGCATACCTGCCTAAGACATATATTCAGAGAGATCAACAATGTCTCTCTTCATACAGTCCAGGGATGCCTCAGGTCATTAATGGCCATAGGAACTTTGACAGAATCCTGCTGTTAAATCAAAAAGTCAGCAAGAAGAAAAACAAATCCAAATGGGACAACCACTTTATTTGAGTTGAGCGCTTTCCTCTCTACTAAAGAGACTTCATCAGAACAATATGCACACAACACCCAGCCATTTATATACCCTCCCCAATTAATCAATCAACCTTCAATTAAAAGTAAAGAAACAATTAAGATTAAAAAACACACATTAATTGTCAAAACAAATTCAACACTAATACAGTTGATTTACTCTGATCATATTCCATCTACAGACTTAAAATTCTCTATATAAATTGCAATAAAAAATATCTTAAAAATATGAAAGTGTAAACACTAAATTCTACACAGTAAACAATTAGTTCAGTTAGCCTAAGATGTGGTCCATTTTAAAAACAATAGATATACTTATCATTTCATTGATGCCTGGATACTGAGAGGCATTTAAATACAATTGCCACCTCAGTTCCAGTACATCCAAATGAACATATAATATACCTCCCTGCTCATCTTTAAGTAATTGCTGAACCACCAAAAATTTAAATTGGTGGCCCTGATGTTCCTGCTTGTGTCTATACAGGGCACTAGTGATTCTACAGTGCCTAATGTCTCCCAAATGCTCACCAATCCTGACTTTAAATTTCCTAGATGTTTTGCATTTATAAAATATGGGACGGTTTTCACACATGGCCATATAAATGACATTACAGCTATTACAATTATAGTGCCCTTCGATGTTAATAACCTTCCCATTAATTCTGAACTTTTCCTTAGCCTCAATATAAACGGACAATATACACAAGCATTGCATTTGTCATTACCAATCTTTCTATTAGTTTTTCCATTATTTTTCACACCCTCCAAGATGTTCTTTAGGGATCTATCACTCTCCTGATGTTTATAGTGTGAAAACAATGTTCATAGGTTCATAGGTTCATAGGTTCATAGGTTCATACTAGGCTATCTGCCCAAGGGCATTTATAAGCCTAGCCCATAGTTATTTGGCTTTCGCCACCCCTTTAGTTTGAATAAAACTATGCCTATTATTTTGCTGTGCCTCTGTCAAGCAGTGACACTGAAGTAATCCCTGGGGTATATCTGCGATCCCCCATCCATTGGTCAAGATTCCTCTTGAGCAAGGCTAGCGAGGTGCTCTGCCTCACATGTACCGGGATTTTGTTCCACAGCATAGGGAGTCTCTGGGTGATGAATCTGTCCCTCCAGCACGTTCTATTAATAACCATGTCAAGGTTTAAGTCTCCCGCCCTTGTGGTTCTGAGGGATCTAGATTTTTTGTGGTGAAGCATATTCATCAAATCAGGGTTTGACATGGCCTTATATGTCAGGCACAGGTCACCTCTGAGCAAGCGGTATGAGACTGAATAGAGCTGGAGTTCTTTCAGTCGGGCAGCATAAGACATATTTTGAGACCCTTTATCCTTTTGGTGAGGAACTTTGGGGCCTTTCCAGCTGCTGCAGGTGTCGGGTCAGATACATTCCGAATGGGGCATTGTACTCAATCATAGGTCTAATGAGTGATGAGTACAGGGGGACGATGACCTCCCTTGATCTAGATGTGAATCCCTTCATGATCAGGTGGGCAAAGTAGAAGGTTTTCCTAACTACTTTAGCAACATGAGTGTCAAACGAAAGGCTACTGTCAACCTGGGTCCCCAGATCCCTGATGACTTCTTCTGTGCTCAGTGGATTGCCACCTATATGGTAGCTAGGGGTAACCTTGTTTTTCCCGAAGGGTATGACTATGCATTTCTTGGCATTTAACTTTAGGCCATGGCTCTGGCACCAGTTATCCATTTCTGTGAGGCCCTTCTGAAGGATATCTGTGTCAGATGTGTTTTCGACTATGGCACCCAGTTTGCAGTCATCTGCAAACTTTGTCAGCCATAACCCTCCTGTGTTTGCTTGTACTTCAGAAAAGTAGATGCCAAACAAGAGTGGACCCAGGACTGAGCCCTGTGGGACACCACTTGTGACAGGCTTTGAGTCTGACATGGCTCCAGCAACTCTGACCCTGTGGGTTCTGTCACTTAGCCAGTTTGCAACCCATCTTGTGATGTATGGGTTTACATTCAAGCTGATGAGTTTTTCGATGATACCTGAGTGGGGTATTGTGTCGAAGGCCTTTGCCAGGTCAAGGTAGGCTGTATGGACTGCCTTTCCTCATCAATGGCCTTGGTGACTGTCTCAAAAAAGTCAACCAAGTTTAAAAGGCATGATCTGCCTTTGACAAAGCCAAATTGGGTTGGATCCAAAGTCTGCAAGTTCCCTATGTCTTTATTTATGAGTTCCATTATGATCCTCTCCATGGCTTTGCAGATAAGGCTTGTCAAGCTAATGGGACCGTAATTTCCAGGGTCGGTGGAGGCACCGCCCTTGTGAAGTGGGACCACAGTCGCCGTGCGCCACTCCTTGGGTACGTATCCTGAGGTGAGGCTAAGATTAAACAGCTGTCCTAACTGGGGGTTTAATTCCTCATTGAGTTCGTGGAGCACACAGCCGGGACACCATCCGTCCCATGGATGCTGTGTTTTTGCTTTGGAGACAGCAGTTCCCACCTGGGCGTGGGAGATGTTTGGGGGCTACAATCCTCTGGTATAGATATCTCTCCTTTTGGGGGGGGGGGTTTGCACTGAACCTGTCAGCCAGTATGTTGGCAATGTGTGTAGGTTCAGTAATCTTCACATCATTTTGAACTAATTCTGAGCATATCTGGGAGTTTCCTCCTAGGTTTCTAACATAGCTAAAGAAGGCCTTATGATTGTCTTTTGAGTCCTTGGTGATTTTTCTCTCAAAATTTGCCTTGGATGATTTTATGAGAGCTCTTAGTTTTTTACTTATAATGATCAAAGGTGTCTTACCTTTCAAGGATTTTGCTCTATCTTGTAGTAGCTTCCTCCTTTTGTTGTAGAGCTTGTTTATGGCTGGGGTCCACCAGACTGGACGCTTGCCTTTGGTACAAAGAGTCTTAGTTTTGTTTGGGATTGCCTGATCCATGCAGTCCTGTAGGTGCTGGTAGAAGGCATTTGTAAGTGATTCAGCGGTTTGAGTAATGTTTACCACTGGCTCAGGGGCCTTAAAGGAGACCACACTAGTTTTTAGAAGTGTGAAGTCGGCTTTTGAGAAGTTTTCACTGTGGTCTTTTTATTTCAGGTGGGGGCGGGATGAGGACCTCCAGCGAGATTAGTTTATGATCTGATCTCACCAGTGAGGGGTATACTTCGGTGTTGAACATTGTGATCCCATGTTCGTGATGATGAGATCAAGTATGTTTTCTCCTCTTGTGGGGATGGTGACTAGTTGTTCCATGGCATTTGAGTTTATGAACTCCAGGAACCTTTGGGCTAGAGTGTTTGGGCTTGAGTAGTGTTCCCAGTCTATATTAGGGTAGTTGAAGTCACCTAGTATGATGGTGTTTGGAGATACATTTATCCCCTCCATTGTTTTCAGGAAGGCCATGTGAGGTTCCTGAGTTTGAGAGGGTGGCCTGTAACATGCTACAAATTGCAGAGCAGTCTTGCCTATGGTTAATTGCACCTGGATGGTCTCCGATGCATCGTGCGTTGCCACCAACCTTGAGGTGTGGGTGTCCTTTATGAATATGGACACCCCCCCCCTCCTTTCTTGGTGTTGTCCGGATTTTGGGGTCGGAACGCATGATATGAGGTGAAACCTGCTAGTGCTGGGGTGCTCTAAGGAGCCTTGAACCAGGTTTCTGTCACAGCACAGACATCGATGTTCTCCATACTGAGAAGGGCCTCGAGTGCGTGCATCTTGAGATTGAGACTTCTGGCATTGAGCAGCATTACCCTTAGTTTTTACTTTTTGTGTTCTAGGGTGGTAGGTTTAGAATTTGAGCCTTGCCTAAAAAGGCACTATGGGGTGGCAAGAGCCTTTGCCAATATCCGGAAGCCTAGGGTGACAGGTGCAAGCCGTCCCTTGTGAAGCAGCGTGGCTTGTCCAGCATGTCATCCCAGGCAGACAGACATTGGATCCCCTTTGAATGACACCAGAATTTAAGCCAATTATTAAAGCTGATCATCTTATCACTGTATTGTGGCATCATTCTAGGTGAAGGTAGGATACTGCTCAAGGTCAGGGTCATACCTGCCTGGGCTACATAATCAGAGAGCTCCTCAATGTCTCTTTTCATGTAGTCCAAGGAGGTACGTCTCAGGTCGTTGACACCAGCGTGGACAATGACTGAGTCGTACTTGTACCTGTTGTTGAGAGACCTGAGTGCTTGTGTTATGTGGAGGATTCTAGCGCCTGACAGGCAGCTTACTGTGACCTTCTCCTTACTCAGTCTGGTGAGCGGGACGTCAGTGTGTCTGACTATGGAGTCACCTATGACAAGTATGTTTGGTGTTGTATTTGGCCTTAAGGGCAGTGACTGCTTTGCACACTGATTTTGTTGTTTATGTGTTGTTTGTGTGGTGTATTGAGTTTGCAGTTGCTTGGGTGTCTGCTTTGGAGGCCTCTGCTGTTTAGGTAAATTTTTACTCAGAGCCTCCGAGTATGTCTTAGTGTGTTTATGTGTTTGATTCAGTGGTGTGGTTGAGTTATGTGAGACTGGTATTGTGGTGTGTGTAGTTGCCTTCTCCTCCTGCCTGGTCTTGCCAGTCCTGAGTTGAGAGAGCTCAGCCTCCAGTCTGGCTAAATAGCTGCATCTCTCACAAGTGTTAGTGTTACGTGGGAGGAGGAGAGGGTTGTCCGTGTACATGAGGCAATTGTAACATTGTCTCAGAATTCCCAGATTCACCAACTGGGCAGGTGAGGACACCAGCATCTGACCCTTCGACATGCTAGAAAGAATTATGAGTTGGTATGAGACAGAAAAGTAGTGGGCTTAGCAGGGAAGTGGGCACTCCTGGGGGGTTTTGCTAGTGAGAGATTTGTATAATATAGGAGTGCTTGACCTGCAAAGAGAATGCTTATAAGACAAGGGATATGCTTATAAGACAAGTGCTGAGCTTTTTGAGAAGAAAAAGCTATTTGGAACAAGTGCTGCACTTTTTAGTGTAGGTGTAAACTGTTTAGGTTCCTAACAGAGCAGTTCTAAGGGAAAAATTGAAGAACAGACTTTCTGGAGCCAGAAAGAGTTTAACCTTGTTTAACCGGCGCTGCCCGATGCTGCTCTAGTGGCAACTCCACGTTAAAGCGTGCTTGATAGCAGGGGCTGGAAAGAAGCAGGAATAGACCCAAAAGGGAAAATAAAACTACAGTTTCAAGTCAGTAACCACCTCTACGGGGGGCAGGGAAGCTGCTCAATGTTAGTCACTGCCACTGATCAACAGAGAGACCCTCCTTCAGCCCAAGCAAAAATGGCCTCACAGAAACTTTCAAACAGTTCAGGAACAGCAAGCCTGTAACTGACCTTTTTTAACTCTCAGAAAAGTGGGAAAAAAGCAAGATTTTTTTTTTTTGGTTTTCTTTTTTACAGAGATAGCAGAGGTTCACAAGTAATATCAAGTTATAACAGTGCAGTAAATGACCCCACACAAGAGTGCTAGGTCAAGGACAGAAAATATGCAAGTTTTAAGAACAATACGATTTAAAATTAAGTGCAAACAGGAAATTCAGCAAACAGCTTTTGGTTGTGCTCTAAATACAGCTACTAATACAGAAATCAAGTTTAACAAGCCAGAAAATGCTCAAGCTAGGCAGCTATGCAGAAAAACTTAGCAAATAAACAGAGAAAAATACTTAAAATCTCAAAAGTGGCTCCCTTCTTCTCTCAGCGTTTTTTCATCTTGGAGGGTGCTTCACCAACAGCCAACAAGCCTGAAAAGACGCCCAAACCACGAGGCAACTAGGTTTTAAGAGAGGAAGATGAAGGAGTTATGGAAATGACCCCTAGTGGCCAATAAAACTACAGTTTCAAGTCAGTAACCACCTCTACGGGGGGCAGGGAAGCTGCTCAATGTTAGTCACTGCCACTGATCAACAGAGCGACCCTCCAGCAGCCCAAGCAAAAATGGCCTCACAGAAACTTTCAAACAGTTCAGGAACAGCAAGCCTGTAACTGAACTTTTTTAACTCTCAGAAAAGTGGGAAAAAGCAAGATTTTTTTGTTTTGTTTTTTACAGAGATAGCAGAGGTTCACAAGTAATATCAAGTTATAACAGTGCAGTAAATGACCCCACACAAGAGTGCTAGGTCAAGGACAGAAAATATGCAAGTTTTAAGAAAAAAACGATTTAAAATTAAGTGCAAACAGGAAATTCAGCAAACAGCTTTTGGTTGTGCTCTAAATACAGCTACTAATACAGAAATCAAGTTTAACAAGCCAGAAAATGCTCAAGCTAGGCAGCTATGCAGAAAAACTTAGCAAATAAACAGAGAAAAAATACTTAAAATCTCAACCCAATCTGTACCCAAGGTTTTACCTCTCCTGTAAGTGATCGAGCATTGGTTCCCCAAAATATGTCGTAAATAGTCATTGGCCAACAGAATATTCCAGTTGTTATTCAGGATACCCCTAACTATCTGATGGTTCCTACCATAAGTGGTAATGAATCTGATTTTATCATCCTTTGGGTGGTTATCTCTGTCCTTATATTGTAATAGTGAATTTCTATCCTGTCTATCGGTCCAGACCCTGGCAGATTCGATATCAAAATCCGATTATCCCCTGTCCAAAAACCTATGCCTCAAATCATGTTTAGCTGTTTCATAATCAGTGGTGGAGGAGTTAATACGTTTCATTCTCAAAAATTGAGATTTGGGGATGTTGCGGATGGTGTGGCGTGGATGCATACTAGATGCATGAAGTAATGAATTAAACTGTGGATACTTTATATGTGTTTTCGTATTAAGGGTATGGTCGCTATTACGATATATCGTGACATCCAAAAAATCAATCATATTTTTGTCAGATGTAATTGAAAATTCAATACCCCATACATTGTTATTTAAGTACTCCACAAATTCAGAAAGATACACAGTATCCGCAGGCCACACCATCCAGCAATCATCCAGGTATCTCCTCCAGATATCCATCTCTACTAAATAAATGTTATGTAAAGGATTATAAATCAAATATTCTTCCAAATATGCCATAAAGAGGTCGGCATATATTGGTGCAAAAGAGGCACCCATAGCTGTACCTCTCAATTGCCAATAACATTCACCTTGGAAATAAAAACATTTTTGTTGAGGACATGTTCACACATACATATAAGTGATGTATTGAATCCAGGTGGATACAATTCGGCTTTAGTAAGCCAAAATTCCAAAGCCTGTAGACCTCCCCAATGTGGTATGCTAGTATAAAGAGATTTCACGTCCAAAGTGCACATGATCCAATCCGGATCAAGCTGAGTATCCTGAATGATGTTCAAAAACTGTGTTGTATCCTGAATTCTAGCTCTGACATGTATCATCAAAGGTTTTAAATATTGAGTTAAAAATACAGATAGTGGTTCAGTCAATGAACCATGACCAGATACTATTGGTCTACCCGGAGGACGAGTGATGGATTTATGAATTTTTGGTAGTAGGTATAAAATCTGCTTTGATGGATCCTTAACCTGAAGATGCTGCAAAGTCTTGTGAGTAATAATGCCCTCACCCAATGCCTCATTAAGGAAAGTGTCAATCTCCTATTTAAATTTTTTGGTTGGATCAACACCCATATGCATATAACATTTGGTATCAGAAAGTTGTAGGAGGCCTTCCTGAACATAGTCATTCATGTTTTGAATTACCACAGCTCCTCCCTTATCAGCTTGAAGAATGACAATATTGTGGTTAGATCTAAGTTCAGATAATGCCTGTTTCTCGTCATATTCTCTTGGGCAATATTGCATTCCAAATGTGAAAAATGTAGATCCTTGAGTACTGCGTGTTGAAAAATGCCCACGTTCTTGTTCATGGGTGGCTGAAAAGTGGATTTATGAAAAATAAACTCAGAAGATCTTTGAGATGTGGTGGTGTCCTGTTCAGAGAAGAATATCTTAAGGTTAAGTTTTCTACAATAATCCATAACATCCAAAGAAGTGAGATAATGATCAGAGAAAAAGCTTGGAACAAAACCCAAACCTTTATTCAGGATATTGTGCTGTTCATCAGTAAGTACAACATCTGACAAATTTAGAACATTTTCAAATGGTTTTGTCAATGTCTCAATAGGGCTTGAACCAATCCTGGCATGGATTTTGTTCTTATTTCTATGGGTGTGTTTCCTCCCCCCTCTGGATTTCCTGCCATGTCTAAAGGGAGGTGCGGATATGTGGTTTTCTTTTTTAATGGTGAGTTGGTGGAAGTTCCACCCTCACTATCTGTGTATGATGACTCCTCCCCTGATGTGCTTGTGTATATTTGGTCTCTATTTTTCAATATGGACCTCGGTCTCTTCCTGGACCTGCCCCTAGTCATTCCTGTTTCTGTATCCTGAAACCTGACAGTTCTCTGTATTTGAAAGGGTTGTCCCTTTTCATAGTCAATGACATCTCTATTAAATTTTTTAACCTTTCGGTCCTTAATCAATTTGTCATAATTGGTCAATTCTTTGGACAGCCTGTCCAATAGTTGGTGATAGTTGTGATTGGATTGGAATTTTTTGCATTCAACGCTTAATTCTTTTATCTCTGAAACACATACATCAATCATCCTCTCATAGTAAGAGGCTAAGATTTTTACAAAAACCATAGAGCCATTTCTTAATGCCTCATCCCATTCATCTGTCAGCCTCTGTTCAGATCTGCCAACTAATGGGCAGAGTTTGATTCTCAGACCTCTGGGCGCCAAGTTCTTGTATAAATATGCTTTAAACAGTCTCAGATGCCAAATATTAGCTCTGAGGCTTTTTAATCCTTTCTCCAAATTGCGGAATGCTGTTTCACAACTATCACCCCTATCTAAGTTAATTTGGCTCTGGTTGTTGCTTGAGACTTGGCCTAGACCAAATATGCCAATATCTTCTCTATCAGCACACAAACCATCCAATAATTTATCCAATTCCATACCGAATATAAATCTGGATGTGCTGTCCAAGAATCGAATATCAAAAATCAAAAAGTGTCAGTAGTATGAATAATATCTCAGGAATGAAGTCCAGAGACAGGGCCAGTCAGAAACCCACTGTCCCACTAGATGTTGACAAATAGCAGCAAAAATCCAAGTGCTTCTTGTGTAGTTTGGGACATAAGCAAAATTAACAAAGCTCTATAGGTCCTTCATGAACCTGTCATGAACATATGGTAACAATTCCGTGTAAGGACAGGAATGGGAGTGACACCTACTTGATATAATAAATCAAATGTGTCTAATGTAAATTACACATATAGATTTATGTTAACCTTAAGAATTCGAAAGGCAAAACTATCAAGGGGAATATTACTGGTGTAAGCCAAGATATAAATAGCTGAGAACAATTATGAAAACTTGTAACTTGTCAAAATGGGTTATAATATAACTTCCAAGGAGGCCTGTAGCATGATTCTATATCCCTCAAAAAATGGGTAACAAATATTCATTTCTACAGAATGAAAACCCTCTTGTAAACACCCCAGAGGAAATGGTACTAAATACCACTATGTGATAAGGGTAACTGTCAAAATATCAGAAAAATCAAAAAAACACATATATATCACTCAACCAAGTTGTTGCACAACCCATAAATGGGCCTAGAATATGTAACGGTATCAATCAAAAGTGTTCGGAACCCTAGTATCCCTGAATTACAGTGTACTGTTGTGGAAAATTGTCAACACAAATCAAGACCTATAAACTGACAGTACATATATCACAGTAATATTACCATATCTGACATATAGTTACGACAGGTTAATAAACCATGAACTTATCCAAAGTTTTGGAACAATATCAGAAAGACCCCTCACCTGATTAGTCACAAAAAAACAGTGAACCTATCTCACAATATGTATATATAATTTAATATCAGGATATAGTAGGTGAAGTTAACTATTTAGTATCCTCAATTCAAAACTTATAATAGGCTAAAAAATCATACAGTAGGTAGTAAAGTAATAACATGTATAATAAAACAAATCTGTTAGAACCAAGGTTCCAAAAAATCCCAGTAATCAAACCATTAATATCAATGATGCAACTATTGTTTGAAACTGTTATGTGTATGACAAAAAATTCTGCCCATAACATAGGTATGCACCTTAGAACATAATTAAATGACTGCACACAGTGATAATCAGAACAGCCCAATAGTATATAAACCACATTAATTGTGAATTGGCTGTCTGTTCAATAGTTGAATAATGCAGCCAAATATACATAAAAATATGAATGTTAATTACTCCCTAAAAAGAGAGCATGCTTACAACTATCATGCCAAAAAGGTTATGTACTCATAGGATATAAATGGCAGACCTAAGCCTAAATCACAAGACGAAAAATCGTCGCAAATGATCGCATAACATAAATATGGTTTGCATAAACATAAGCTATAGGTCACCATATAAAAATGATAAAGCAAAGAAAGTCATTGAGTTTAATGTCCAAACTGATCCAAAATTCGCCGGACCCAAACACGATAAATGTGAAAGTTCAAGGAATATAGATGTTCGTATGAGACAAAATACCGGGTAGCCAGTACAAACAATTAGTTTACCCAGTCCCAACAGTTGTTGTATGTTGTAAAGAAAACGATCTCTTCTTCGCACACAAATAGTCGTGTATGACAAAAATTGGTATAGCGAATCAGGATGCAGTCATAATAGGCCCATAAATATATGTTCAAGCACTGTTATCAAACAAATAATTGGAACCCTCTGACAAGAATTGTAAGTGGCTTATGGTATCCATAGACTACAGCGCAATGTAGAAATAAAGTTCCAAAATCCGTCGCAACCAGTACTCTGTTCCACGGTATCAATGTAGTCAAAAAATAGTAATTATAGCCAATATGTGTGGTAAATTAAGAAATGAGCATACCTATGATGTCCTGCACTAGTATTCACAAAAGCCACACAAACGATAGGAATACGTTCCTTAGATATCCAATATGGTTTCCAAAATCAGTTAGTTGTAAAAAGCACGCACATTTGCTGGCGTATCCAATATGTATAAACACCCAGGCCAAAGCATGCGGTATGTCCCACTCCGTTGCTGCCACCATAGATTACAACTTGTACTTAACAAAAGAATTGGTCCCAAGACTTACATAAAATCTTAATCACTAGGTAAAAAAACAGCATCCATAATCGGACCCAGCGAGGCCAAACTCACAGACACATCAAGGAAGGAGTCATCTCCTACCAGCCAGGACAGGAACTAGACGCCAACAGCGAGGAACATCAAACGTAAAAACACTACACCTCACAAGTACGGCTGTGCACGGCCAACCATACATGAAAAACACACCAAAGGCCAGCACTGGAAGTTCCAAGTCCAAAATTTATTTAAAGCAAAATAGTGCTAGAAAAGCACTGAAATAGTAGCTCAGTCCTCAAACTAGTTTCGGCAAATACTTTCTTCAGTGAGGAAGACAGACAGAATAACAGCTCACCGGTTTCAAAGGATGCTTATAAATAGCTCAGGACCAATAGAAAAAAAGTGCATTTCATGTCTGTGCATAACAAATGAGCAACAGAGAACTTAATAAAATTTAGAAACAAAATATGGACATCCATAGATAGATAATTTATATCACTTCTATATGTGTAACTGATGTAAATGCTAAAACTATTGATATAAACTGCCTGTTAATGTTATAGAGTGTAAACATCTAAACCAATTGCAGAACAGTTTGTCACACTTAATATAAGTATAAAAAGCATGACTGAGGACACTAGAACAACATCTAGGAAATTTAAAGTCAAGATTGGTGAGCATTTGGGGGACATTAGGCACTGTGGAATCACTAGTGCCCTGTATAGACACAAGCAGGAGCATCAGGGCCACCAATTTAAATTTTTTGTGGTTCAACAATTACTTAAAGATGAGCAGGGAGGTATACTGGATGTTCATTTGGATGTACTGGAACAGAGGCGGCAATTGTATTTAAATGCCTCTCAGTATCCAGGTATCAATGAAATGATAAGTATATATAGTGTTTTAAAAATGGACCACATCTTAGGCTAACTGAACTAATTTATTACTGTGTAGAATTCAGTGTTTACATTTTCATATTTTAAGATGTTTTTATTCCTACTTATATAGAGAATTTTAAGTCTGTAGATGGAATATGATCAGAGTAAATCAACTGTATTAGTGTTGAATTTGTTTTGACAATTGATGTGTGTTTTTTAATCTTAATTGTTTCTTTAGTTTTAATTGAAGGTTGATTGATTAATTTGGGAGGGTATATAAATGGCTGGATGTTGTGTGCATATTATTCTGATGAAGTCTCTTTAGTGGAGAGGAAAGTTCTCAACTCGAATAAAGTGGTTATCCCATTTGGATTTGTTTTTCTTCTCGCTGGTTTTTGGATTTATTGGTATTTTCTTGTCTTTTTAGAATCCTTCTGTTACATGTGATGTAGTGATCTGAGTGTGTGCATAGCTTGGCGGAACCTGGCACCAGGTAAGTAACTAACCATTATCCTCTCTTTGTTCAGTCTGGTGATTGTGGCATTTGTTTGTCATACAATGGAGTCCCCTATGACAACAGTCATGGGTAATGTGTTGGCTTGCCTTATGAGCTCCACTAAGTGTAGGTGTTTGTGTGATATTGGTGCTGCTTTTGGCGAGTGCTTTAGAGATTGTTGAGGATAGGCATTGCTGTTTATAGTTTTAGGAGGTCTTTGAGTGCACTTTTCTGATGAGTGTGAATAGAATGTTCTAAGTTATAATGATGTAGCATGCAAAGATGCCATTTCCGTACCTGCATTTCTAGTCTCTTCAGCTTACTGGCCTTTTTGTTCCTCTTGTCAGATGGTGAATGCACTGCTCATTACCTTATATGTGGATGAAGAGTTTCTCTCTTTGGAGTACGTGTTTACCCTTTGCAGTCCAAAGTTTGTCAAGACAAGCAGTGAGACGTGTATTGGTGTAGGAACCAGGCACTAGAAAGCAATGATCCATCGTCCTTGGCTGATTCTGGAATTTTCTTTTGTGGTTCCTATCCCCTTTCCCCTGATAGCTAAAAATACAGAGTCAAGATAGGTCCTGCACTAGCAAGACACAATGTATGTTTTCACATATTTGTGCCAACTACTGCACTGTGACCCCATTTACCAGGTTGAAGTGCTGTACCTCTAGGCCCATTTATAGTCTTGACCCAATGTTCATTCAATGAAAAGTTCTAGCCACACCCCAGACTGGAAAAGCAGACATTGGCCATTCACACTCTTTTCTCCATGGCTTTCTCCAGCACCCTGGCCTACTCATCAAGCCCAGATTGCTGGGGCTGAAGGCAGGGCTTCAGTATTGGGATGCAAGCAACTAGTTATGAGCTTAAGTTATGAGATCTGCAGTGATGGTCTCTGCTGCTGTTGCAAGTTACAAGCCTTATGGCCCTGACTGAATGCTGATTGCAGTTTGCATGGTATGAGAGTATTGTCAGTATGCTGCTAAGTACCACTGACAAAGTACATGAACACAAAGTCAGAGGTGCACATTTAAATAAGCACAACCATTATAGGTGTTGTGATAACGAAGTATCATTAAGTATGACAGAGAAATGCAGAACATGTAGGTGGGCTGAAGAGATATGTAGAGGGAAAACTTATGGAAGAGATGCAAACGTGATTCATCAAAGTATAACAAAAAGATAAATCAAATAACATATTGTTATTACACTTACTGCTAAATCTGGTGCATTCTGTGCAATTGGCAGAACTACTGCCTACAAAACATGCCTTGAAAATATATTAATTGCAGGATATAATACATACTGACAGTACATGGTCTGTGCAAATTTTTTGCACAATATTGAGAGCAGTAAGAAACAAATGTTTTACATGTAGCACAAGCAACAAGAACCTAGTTTAATACAAGCATCTTATAAACAAATCTATGATCTAACTAGTCTGCAACTTGGAAAAGTCTGGCTAATTACAATAAAGGTGCACCCAGTTACAGAACATAAACATCATGTTACTCAGACTATGGCAGGCAGCACAGTAAAAGATAACAAAAGAAATATAGAATAAGTATCTGTGAACACAAAAGCTACTTTATTTAGCAGCACGTCAAGAAGGGTGTAGCCAGACATACACCATACACTCCGTTGTGTACTTGTTTTTAAAATAATTTTATGCAGTGAGACTTTAGAATTTTTGATTGTAATATTTATCATAGTTTATAGTAATCTACATTGTTGTTTTTTTTTTCAAAATGCCTTAGTAACTAAATATGTTTTTTTGTATTGTTTTGTTGCTTAAATGTGCATTTATAGGATTGTACACTTACTTGTGGGAGAGATGGTCTACATTTTACAAGATGGCAAACAGTTCCAAAAATGCTGGCTTCACTTGTACAAAACTTACTCTGTAGTCAGTGAAACAGAAGATCCCAAACTTGATAGAATAAAGTAAATCTGGTTTTCCCTCATAGAAATGGCATATATGTGACTTGGTCTCAAAGTAACAGCATGTATTGGTAAAACTGCTGTCTCTCATACTGAAAGTGTGATATTTTATTTTAGGCATAGCATAAAAATACAAAACTAACAAATGCAGGAAGAAATAAAAATGTGCTTGCATGACATACTCCCTGGGATTCAATAAAGTGAAATCTCCGTGCAGGAACAGTGTAGCCGTTCCTGCATAGAATATGGCCGCCGGGCGATCCAGTAAACTACTGTTCTGACATGCACGAGCCTGCATACACTATACCTGCATGGACACCACTGCATAATGTCAATTACCTCATTTGCTAGTGAAAACCATGCAAATGAGGTGAATTAGCGATTCAGCAAGCAGGCAGGCATCCATGCAAGAATACTGTTAGTTGCAGAAATGTATTCAGCTACTAGCTGAATACATTTCTGCAAAAACTAAAACGGAGGCATGACAGCTCAAATAAAAGCATGTATTATAATCTTTAGGCATGCCAATGGCCAAATATATGGCCATTGGCATGGAAAAGTGTTTCATTTTTCTAAAAATAAAACTTTTTTTTTGGCCGATCTCGGCCGTTTAAGCGTAGGGCAGCTGTATGCAAACGGGATCATGCCGAAAATAATAAAAAATGTGAAAACAAAATTTTAAGGGAAATCTGCATTTTGCCATTATAGTCTATGGCATGCAGAATCAAAACAATACCAGAGAACAGTGGTTGCTAAAGGGAAAGGCTCTGGTGTAGTGCAGTAACTAGGGACTAAGGCAGCGGAGTATGCCAATGAGGGGAAATTTACTGAATCACAAAAATATTCTCATGTAGGTGCTATAACATGATCATATAAGCAGGAGGAGCAGCAGACATGAAAAGGGGGTGTGGCATGCATGGTGTAAGCACAATGGAGCTCTATGGTCCCCAGATAAGCTTAGCTAAGCACAGCTAAGCAAGGGGGTATGTCTGAGGCCGTATTGACTTTTTCCATGAAATGAAGAGTGTGTTTGTATCCAGGGAGGGCCATTTCTCAGTGTTTACATTAGCTAAATGGGATTGCATGGCAAGCACCAGGTCTAAAACAAACAAACAAAGAAACAAAACAAAACCTGGAAATAGCAGGTCTGTTTACATTTGGGCACCAGGTTTGCATGGCGCGCCTTGAGGCTTAAAAAGGGAGGAAATGGGAATGGAAAAAAGTGAAATAGCAGAATAAAAGCAATCAAGTACAAATTACATAGCTAGCAGGTGGAATGCATCATATTCAGCCAATCATACAGGCAGGATCTACAGAACAACAGTATAAAGTATGGAAACACCTTACAGTCTTTTTCCCACAAACTCTGCACCATTGCTGTATACATGTGGGGGGAATTTTAACCACATAAATGTTAGGGACTGCCATTGCTTTGATCCATCAGTATGTGCTAGAGGCTGAGGGCAATGAGGAGGATAATGCCGACAACCGCCACAGACCGAGGAGGAGAAGGATGTTCAGACCCAGGGTAACTTACCAGAGGCTACAGGATCTGGAGATAGTAGAGTGCTACAGGGTAGACAGAGACATACTGCAGTAAATTATTGAGCTGTTCTGGCCTCAACTCAGACCCAGCACCTACAGAGTGGAACCCACCCCAATGGATACCAAGGTATATGTAGCCCTAAGAATACTAGCTACAGGTACTTTCCAAACACCTACTGGGGACATCATGGTGGTCTCACAGGCATCTGCATCCAGGGTACTCCACCAGTTCCTGGATGCCATGCTACCACATGCCGGTGAGCACATTTACTTCCCCAACACCCGTGAGGAGAGGAACAGCAATATGCATCTCTTCCACCATGTAGCAGAATACCTGGAGGTACTGGGTGCAATAGACTGCATACACATCCACATCAAAGCACCACCCAGTGAACAGGGTAGGGTCTACATAAACCGCAATGGCTTCCCCTCCATCAACTGCCAGGTAGTGTGCAATGCCCAGGGCATTATCATGAATGTGTGCGCTGGCAGCCCTGGAAGCTATCACGACTCCCACATGTGGCATTCATCACAGCTGTATCAGGCATTTGCCAGTGGGGGCATCCCGTATGGCCATCTGGTGGGGGATGCTGGCTATGCACTGGAGCCATCAGAAATGCATGCACACGCACACAAGAATACCATAATGAGGCACACGCACAAACAAACCAGGATCATTATAGAGCATGTGTTTGGGATGCTCAAGTCATGGTTCCACTGCCTTGACATATCTGGTGAAGCCTTGCAGTACTCTCCAGCCACATGTGCACACATGTTCATAGTATGTACCATGCTACAAATATGATCTTGCGGAAACAGCTGCAGCTGGAACAGCATGGGGAAGGGCCACACAGCCCACCACCATTGCCAAGGTCTTCACAGGCACAGAGGGACACAGAGGAAGAGGCCCCTTGAGCCTGCTCTTGTAGGCAGACGGAGGCATGCCCAGTATGCTCAGGCCTTGGCAAAGAGGCAATGCATAGCACACACACTGACACTGTAGGGACCCCAGGGACTGACACCTTTCTCTGACTTGCACACACTGTAAAATGGATGACACACACATTGTATTACCTGTAACTTACCATGTATAGGTAGTATACTGTGTGCATCCAACATAGGCGGCCCTCAAGCACTGTCCTCACAACTACCGCAGGCACAAGATAAGTCAGTCTTCTTAACAATAAATGAATGGATAAGTATGTTTTGGTAACATATCTATGGTAATGCTGCATGCATGCCAGGGAATGGGGTGGCCTACTGGGATAGCAGCAGACAACTGACAGCTATGTGAGACACCAGGAAATGTCTGCCCAATACTGGCCTCCCCACACTATGCAGTAGTACCCAAGGTGGCAAATCCCACTGCAGTATATGTGTGGGGCCAACTAACTGGGGGATCATAGGTCATAGGATTTGGTGTCAGTGTGGGGGGTCTCATATCCACCCCTCAGACCCACACAGCAAATCAGCTGTAGAAAACCAGAGAGAAATGTCTGGCAAAGGCCCACAAATGGTGGCAATGTTGAATTACCCCCCTACAGACTCACACACTGATAGCACAGCAGGTCTCACAGTTGCAGTAAGGCTATGTAGGGTAAGAAGTCTGAAACTCAAATGTATGCCATTACAATCTGACCTGTGGTCTTTACTGATATGCTTCTAGTCCCCCAGACAGGGCACAATAGTATGATAAATGGAACCAAAATGTAAAGCAAATATCAGTACAGTCTGTGCAAATGTGTACAGTTGACAGGTGTGCTCCCTCCCGTATACCCACAGAAATGCAATAACATGTATGTTTGCAGGGAAATAGCAGCATAGTACACATTGGCAGGGCTGTCCCAATACACATGAAAACATGTTGGATGTCCACAATATGCAGGGGTCAATGAGCTATGTGTATGTGTGGTTAATACTGTCAGGATCTGGCCAGGACTTTCACATGGCAGTCGTCTTGTAGTGCCCTAGTTACAGTGCTGTCTTTGACAGGGCCATGTGCAGATAACTGCAGTGCCAACTATTATGGATGTCAGTGACACCTACTGCTCTACCACTGACATAACTGGAAGTCACAGTGCTATGTGGAATATGCTACACATATAATGGACTTCTTGAAGGCTGTGTAGCCGAGGTGCTAAGGCTTTTTGTGAATACAGTGCTTTTTGGTATTGTTGCCAGTGGTTATTTTCAATAATTATTTTTTTATGTTTGCTTTTAACATATAATGGACATGCCTGCACAGTAGAATGCACTCTATACCCACACCCATAACTCCCAACCTCTGACAGCAAGACATTTGGACAAGGGCAGAAATAAAAGTGGAACAAAGGCACAATGATAGGCATGTGTTGTAAATATCACCCTTACATACTGAGAAAGTTGGTAGGGTGAGGGGTTTGCAGTAATGGAAATTGTCTGAAGGTTATGTAATCTGAAACAGTAATGCCTGTCATTATTTTTGTAACATCACTCTTCAATTATATGTAACTAACTTGCCATAAAAACACAAGTTTATGTAGACTGGATGAAACCTCTAGCCAAACACCTCTGGACATTCTGCCAAAAAATGTACAGGTGAGAGGTATGGCCACACAAGGATATGACATCTCAGGTTAGAAAGATACCACACAAGCAGGAGATCCCCAGCCAGTATATCACCAAGTTGCTGGACTGTTTACACAGCACGTCATTACTCAACTGGCTGTAGCCACACCTCACAACTGGCCTTGTTGGGCAAGAATGTACATAGCTGCCCTCATAATATTGGTCTATGCATCATACAACTAGTATTCCTCTGGTAAAGCACTGTGATGATCTGAGGATGTCTGCCACTAGGTAGTGACACAATACATTGCAGTGTCAGACTACAGATATGTCAGAAAAAATGTCTGCTAAACAAACTCAGTACCCCGAGGAAAGTCCTGTGTACTCCTGAGAGGTATGGCTGTAGCACACAAAACCCCAGACTGGAGTACACTTATCTCTGGAATGGAGTCCCACTCTAACTATAGAAGGTCACACTGGGCATGCTCCTACACTTAGAGAATCACAGGACATGTTGGAACCCACACTGGACTATATGACTGTATTGTGTATATATGTCTGCATACAGACAGTTATGTACACCTTAACTGTCCCTACACACACACACACACACACACACACACACACACACACACACACACACACACACACACCAGACAGGATTACCCTTAAGTACCAGTAGGTGGCCTATATGTGATATATCTGCATCTGTTGTGTGTGATACACAGACATATATATAGGACAACGGATAACATATGTCAAGAATACACATACATAGATGTAGGGAAGTGAGAGACAGATAGTGGTAGAGAGAGAGAGACACACACACAGTGGGACACAGAGTGAGTCACACACACGGATACCCTGAATGGCATACAGTGACGTCCTGCTGTGGACAGTGGCATACTAGTTGTAAACAGTTGCACATGCCAGCATAAAAGGTGAGTCCCATTGTGAAATAGTACTGAGGTTAAGGTTATAATATCACATCACTTGCCTGTGTGTGTGTGTGTGTGTGTGTGTGTGTGTGTGTGTGTGTGTGTGTAGGTCTAAGTATTAGTAGACTGTTCCCACTCAGTATACTTCACATTGCCCTACTTCACAAGATCTGCTGCTGTCATTCACCTTAGAAGTACCATTGGACACCTATCACCTCTATAAGCTCTGTAGTGCATGTGATAACTGTGTAACACTGTAGTACAAATAACTAGATAGGTAGGGGTTCTAATCTCAATACTGGAAACTATGTGTGTGAGACAGCTGTGTGTGCGAGAGTGAGGGAGTGTGTGTTTGTTTGTAGGTGAAACAGTTTTAGGCCATTCCCACCCAGAACACTTCCCAGTGCCCCACATTATCAGTCCTGCTGATGTCATTCCCCTTATCAGCACCTTTGGCCAGTTGTCAGCCCAGTAAGTTCTGTAGCTCATGCGATAACTGCATAATACTATAGTACAAATAACTATATAGGCAGGGGTTCTACTCTCAAATCCAGCAAATGTGTGTGTGGGTGTATAAGTGTGTGTGTAAGTTTGTAGGAAGAATTATTTTGATAAGTTTCCCACTCAGTGCCCTACTTTATCAGTACTGCTGATGTCATTCCCCTTATCAGCACCTTTGGCCAGTTGTCACCCAGTAAGCTCTGTAGTGCATGCAATAACTGCGTAACACTATTGTACAAATAACTAGATAGGCAGGGGTTCTAATCTCAATACTGGCAAGTACGTGTGTGTTTGTGTATTTGTGAATCATATCAGGTTTGTGTTATACCATTTGGAGCTGTGTACCACCCTGTACACTTCCCATCATCCTACTTTACAAGGCCTGCTGATGTCATTCACCTTAGAATTACCTTGGGATAAGGTGAAATCATATAAGCTCTGTGGTGCATCTGATAGCTGCATAACAATATAGTAGAAATAACTAGATAGGTAGGGGTTATAATCTCAATACTGGCAACTGTGTGTGTGTGTGTGTGTGTGTGTGTGTGTGTGTGTGTGTGTGTGTGTGTGTGTGTGTGTGTGTGTGTGTGTGTGTGTGTGTGTGTGTGTTTGGGTTGAGAATCATATTGTTCATAGGTTCATAGGTAGGTACTAGGCTATTGGCCCTAGGGCCTATATAAGCCTAGCCAAAAAGGTACCCTGGCTTTCGCCACCCAAGAAAATTATTTTCCTGTGCCCCTGTCAAGCAGAGCCACAGAAGTGATCCCTGGGGTGAATTTCCTATTTCCCATCCAATCATCAAGATTTTTCTTGAAGACTGCTAATGAGGAGCTTTGTTTGACATAGATAGGTAGTCTGTTCCAGAGTATGGGAAGTCTCTGGGACAGGAATCTATCCCTCCAACATGTTCTGTTTATTGTGGTGCCAATGTTTAGGTCCCTAGAGTGTGTAGCTCAGAGGGATTGGGATTTTTTAAGTGGAGCATGTTCAACAGCTCTGGGTTTGACATTGCTTTGTATGCTAGGCAGAGATCGCCTCTGAGTAGGCGATATGCGACAGAGTAAAGCTGGAGTTTTTTGAGACAGTCTGCATAGGGTATCTGTTTGAGGCCAGTAATCTTCTTTGTGAGGTATTTCTGCGGCCTTTCCAGTTGTTGTAGATGTGTATGTGGATTATACCATTTTGAGTTGTGTACCATCCTGTACACTTCCCATCACCCTACTTTACAAGGCTTCCTGATGTCACTCACCTTAGAAGTACCTTGGGACAAGGTGAAATCATATAAGCTCCGTGGCATGTCTGACAGCTGAGTAACAATATAGTAGAAATAACTAGATAGGTAGGGGTTTTAATCTCAATACTGGAACTGTGTGTGTGTGTGTGTGTGTGTGTGTGTGTGTGTGTGTGTGTGTGTGTGTGTTTGAGTTGAGAATCATATCGTGTGTGTGTTATACCATTTTGAGTTGTGTACCACCCTGTACACTTCTCATCACCCTACTTTACAAGGCATGCTGATGTCATTCACCTTAGAAGTACCTTGGGACAAGGTGAAATCATATAAGGTCCATGGTGCGTCTGATAACTATGTAACACAATAGTAGAAATAACTAGATAAGTAGGGGTTCTAATCTCAATACTGGCAACTGTGTGTGTGTGTCTGTGTTTGTGTGAGAATCATATTCTGTGTGGTTTATACCATTTTGATGTGGGTACCATCCATGTCTGTTTACCACCTCCCGATGGCATTACCTTATATAGGGCATTAATGGCATCTGCCTCACATGCAGCATGTTAAACCATTGTACAGGCCATACCAGTCATCTGTACAGATGTCTATGGAATATCCAGATGTTTGCAACCTATATGTGGTCTGTGTCCCGTAACAATGGCCATGTATGTGATATTGTTGCCAAATAGGTCACAGCTAGTGTAGGAACACATATGCCAGCATCAGATATCATACTTGACTGAAACATCATGCTGATACAATGTCTGTTATCCTATCACATGTCCAGGCTTGTAGAAGCAATAGATGATGCCAGTTCTATTTCTGGTGGGTTAACAACATTATGTGTTGTAAGAGGTAGTGGGTTATGTCCCATGCTTATAATCTATGCGGGGCATGTCATGTGTATGTAGCACTATAGTACATTAAAGTGGATATGTAGGTTTACTAATCTGTCTATTGCCAACTGTGTTTGTGTTATTGTATGCACATCCCCTGTGTCAGCATTTACTGTGTGTATGTGAAGAATATACCATTTTGTCTCCCTGTTCCACCCTGTGAACTCTGGAAAACATACCACAAACCTGTCATACACAATACCATGCATGCCCTCACCAACTGCATCAGGGTTGAGTGTATGGGAAAGAAATGGCAGGGGCAACAGGTGCTGACAGGTGAATCTGTTGCAGTCAATCTAATGGCTAAGCTTGTGAGAGACCTACTGACAGTACTCCAGTAACCTGTTCTGTATGTATGAGCCTGTGGTACTACACAACACTGAGGTGACATGTCTGAAGGCTACCTGTCTGTGACAAGGAGTATATATGCAAGGTCACACTGTCTGACAGTGTCCCTCACACACCGTTGCATGCATACACACCTGGTAAATGTGCATATAAAGCTGTACCTTGGCTATGAAATGGTCAGTGTACTTCCACTCTGCCATACTCCATGTTGGTAATATCTGCAGGGCCACAGCCTGCAGACACACAGACACCTGGAACACAAACAGAATACAGCATGTCAGACTACATTCAGTCAGTGGTACAAAGAGCAATAATGCATCATGGCTAATAAAGTACATACACCTTTATGTGTACCCATAACAAATGCAAGCAGACAGCACCTTATACAATATTACATAGCTACACTGTACTATATTCAACCTGTGCATCAGACCCATATTAGCATGTCCCTGCATCGATGGTATGGATGACAGGGATGTGGCACAGGTATCATCATATGCACAGGTTGTGGTGTGGGTTTGCCAGAGGCCTAGGCTGGGCCATATGGTTGACATCATGTGTGTGTGTTTGAAGGGGTATCCTATAGAAGGGCTGTGCAGAGGTGCTGTGTGTGTCTGGAGGTGACCTGCCTGTGATACAGATGTGTGTGTATGTATGCACACAGTCACGCCATATGGCTGCCCTCAAAGGGGTATGTTGGACAGCTGTGGACTGTACATGGCAGGGTGTCCAGTTCACTGTCTCCGACCATGGACATGTGAACTGTTCCTGCCAGGGGTCTCACTGACACCACCAGGCCCAAGGCCAGATGCAGTACTGTTCCTGATGGTGACTGCTGTCTGCTGGATCCATGACCCTGATGGGACCAGACAGGACCAGGTGCCCATAACCTGCTCTGTTGTGATGTGGACAGCAACCCCCCCTTCGGTAGCGCTGGTGTCACTGCCACTATGGGAGTGTGAAGGCCCCATAGACTCTCAGCTGATGTTGGTGCTGACCTACATCCATGTGGCCAATGCCCATCTCCCACCACACACTCTAGCACAGACATGTTACAGTCGAGGATTGCCAAGGTCTCACCCTACCGTCTGCTCATGACCTCAGTATTTTGGCATGTGGCCTCAACAAGGTCATGTATGTTGCCATGTAAATCAAGAAGAGTTGTATCCAACACCCTAAGCATTTGTCTGGTGTTGCATTCACTATGTGCCTATGCATCCATGACAGCCCAAAACATGCATCTGGTGACACCTGCTGTGGCACTTGCGACAGCGGCTTGATGAGCAGCAGTCCTCCTGCGAGCACCCCTTGTCCATCCGCCTGTGTGGGACCTCGCCTGCACTCTGGCTATTGCCAGTGTCTACACTCACACCTGCCATAGTCACCACACTAGGCTGTTCCATGCCATGACCTGCCAACTGTCCATCATCTGTGGCTGCTGGGGATGGGGCATGTGTGGGCATTATGACTGTGTGCAGGGACATTGTGGATGATTGTGGGATGCCAAACGATGGCACAAATTCAGCCCCTGACAACCCCACCTGTACCTGATTGTGACCATCATCACTGTCAGAATCTGCAGAGACACTGACATCAGACTCTTAGTGGGAGGGACCACAACCACCATGTCCACCTGTGGGGGGAAGACAACATATGTAAATTAATGCCTGCACTATAATGTTTGCTGCTACACACACACACACACACACACACACACACACACACACACACACACACACACACACACACACATGCATATGCACACACACACACACACACAGGTGAGGTGGCAGACAGGTATTACACAGACCTCACAATAGCCAACTGGTGACATTCAAAACACAATCAGACCACTACATACACACCCTGGACAGGCCCTCAGTATCATGCATTGCAGCCCTTTCCATTTAATCTTACTACTTATATACACCTCTGTGATATGTGAGTAGTGTTAGTAGGTGATGGGCCTTCAAGTAAGACACACTGCTCCCATGTACACATAATTGCTGTTCATCTGTATAGCACAGTGGCAATTTCTACAGAACATACCTCTCAACTGTGCAGAGTGTCGAAGAATGTCTACATGTGTGGCTCATATTTCTGGTCTGTTCGTCATAAATCCTGTGTTTGTCTGACACATTACTGGGATGATATGAGGATTGATGTCACTAATTAATGAGATATTTTTGAGTTTCACACTTCAAAACCTGCAGTACATGTATGTTGCAAAAGAACCAGTTACACTAACAAACTTTTAAGCTTACAGTGGATATTATAAGTGTAGATACGCCTGCTAACATGCCAGGTTTGTCTGATATATATAACATGAGACCACAGAAATCATGTGATAACATTTTCCACCTTTAATGTGACCTATAACCTGTGCAATCCAATTGAAGAACAAACACATCAGTTAGGGGTAACATATAGAAGTTGAAATACATACAATAGGCTGGTTGCATGACTGTGCGCACCCTTAAACTAATACTTTGTTAAAGCACCTTTTGATTTCATAGTAGCAGTCAGTCCTTTTGGGAAGGTGTGTATCAGCATGGCACATCTCGACTTAGCAATGTTTGTACACTCTCCCTTGCAGAAGCCATCCAACTCTGTCAGATTGTGACTGCATCTCTTCTGCATAGCCCTCTTCAGGGCACCACACATATTTTCTATTAGATGTAGGTGTGGACTGTGGCTAGGCCATTCCAAAAACATTGATTGTCTTCTGGTGAAGACATTCTTTTTAGGATTTTGATGTATGGTTTGGGTCACTGTCATGTGGAAAGGTGTAATTCCTCTCCATTCACAGCTTTCTAGCAGACACAAGAAGATTTTGGGCCAAAAGGGACTGGTATTTGGAACTGTTCCTAATCCCCTCCACCTTGGCTAAAAGCCTACTTCCAGCTTTTGAATAGCAATCCCAAAGCAGAACACTGCCATCGCCATGTTTCACTATGGGGATGGTGTTCTTTTGGTGATGCACAGTGTTGTTATTGTGCCAAACAAACCTTTTGGTATTATGGCCAAAAAAGTGCAACCTTGGTCTCATTACACCATAACACATTTCCCCATATGCTTTTGGGAGACCTGATGTATTTTTCTTGAGAAATGCGCCAGGCCTGGATGTTGCTCTATGTGAGAAAATGCTTCCATCTTCCAGCCCTACCCCATAGGCCAGACATGTGAAGAATATGGGAGATTGTTGTCACATGTAGTACAGAATGGGTACTTGCCAGAGATTCCTGCAACTCCAGTAGTGTTGCTGTAGGTCTCCTGGCAGCCTCCCTGACCAGTTTGGCTCTTGTCTGTTCCACACATTTGGAGAGATGTCCAGTTCTTTGCAATGTCACTGTTGCCCCATATTTTCACCACCATTTGATGACTGTATTCATTGTGTTCCATGGTATATGCAATGCTGTGGAAATGTGTGTGTACCCTTCTCTGGGATATCTTTCACAAATGAGATCCCTTTGCTGCTTCGTAAACTGTATGTGAACTATGACTGTTGCTATAGCAGGCAACTGAGTAAATGTTAGGATAATCCTGGTAGGACAGCTGACCGTTATTTGCTGTTAATCAAAGATTCTCTGTAATTGATGGCAGGTGTGTACCCAATAAGTCGTAATGCTGTAATTATATTGAAAGCTGCTTCAACACAGTATTAGCTTCAGTCTGGGCACACTTATGCATCTAGCTTCTTGTACATTTTTTATGTGTCATAATTGTTTCCCTAACAGATTTGTTTGTTTTACAACTGAATTGTACAGGTTATGGGTCACATGAAAGGTTGGAAGGGTTTGGAAATGTTTTATTGTGCTCTCATTTTTGTATATCACAAATACCTGGCATTCTAGCAGGTGTGTGTGCACCATTTATATGCACTGTATAAAACTAATTTATAAAATATGTCACTAGTTTTGGGCTTTTGTTTCCCCATTTTGTCAGTCCTTGTCCAGATTTCTTGCAATGACAGGTTGTGAGGTATGTTACAGATACGTGGCATCTCCTGCAAATAGGCCCCTGTGATGGTCACTGTGATGCAATGCAGTTAACCCCACCACATGGGAACATGCAGATATCACAAAATGACTGAGAGTAACAGTTGTGTGCATGGTCACATGCATAACCTTAACATGCCTGGGGTACTGGTGAGCCAAAATGGGAAACTCTCACACTCAGCGGTTTCAGGCTGCTGTCCGACATCCTGACCAGAGGTACCTATGTAGTTGTGGGGGAGAGGTATTGTCAGCAGACTCACATTTGGCATTGGTACGAGATGGATGCTACTTTTCTACACTTGTACAGTACAAGCTCTGATAGCACACAATATGCTGTCCTTCACCATAGATGTGCACTTGTGTGCATTACTAAACCCCACACATGAATGCAATTTGTACTGACATATGCATCTAGATACTCTAAAGAAGACAGTATGACTGTTACATGATTAAATTGATGTGCACTCTGGACTTACCTGGACCCTCCTCACCTGCTACCTGGGTGCCACCCACCTCAACGACTTGTGTTTCTTGTGTTTGCTGTTGTGTGGGGGCTGCCCCAAGGATGGCAAGGAGCTCCTCTGTTGCTGTAAGTGGGGCCTGTGTCGCTGGACCCCCACCTGTAGCAGCATGGTCCCTGGCAATGGCACAGCCCTTTGCCGGGCACAATGTATCAGGTCAGTTGTCTGTTGCCTGACCTGATCGTATATGTGGCCATGGTGGCCTAAGGTGTTAACTCAGTGGACAAGGTCGTCCCACTGAGCAGTCTGCTCCCACAGATTTTGTTGGCTAAGGCCGAACAGCACTCCATAATGCTGAATTATGGCATTGGTGATGGCTGCATTCTCATCTGCAGTGTATGCTGGATGATGTTGCATGTCACTTGGAAGACATAAACAGGGAAACACATCACAGGACTTCAGACATTGCCCAGAGTTGTTTACAGAGCCAGCACATCAACATTGCCTATCATTAGCCACCACTTACAACCACATCATACCCCTGTCATCTATCAGCACAGTATTAATTTGCATTGCACTCCTGGTCCTGATGTGTCATGTTCCCCCCATGAGGGCCAGTACATTGCATAAACCACCATTCATCATTCACATTTTTGTAGAGGGATGACAGTGGCCACCTTCCTTGCAGATGGGATGTCAGTGGTGCTCAGGCTTTGCTTGCATACAGTGTGTAATGGAGTTGGAAGCATATGCCTGAGTTCATGTAGAATGCAGACAGGAATGTTATCAGGTCACATGGAGACTTGCTTTTGTTGATTTTGATTAGGCAGTATGCACCTGCTCCTTGATGATGAGGGGAGGGGTGCGGGTGCTGTGCATATCCACCTATACTGATGGTGAGCCAGGGGAGTGGTGTTGGCCTTGTGTAGACGTAGGACTAATTATAATATTGTTATCAATCAGGCAGATAAGGAGGGGTACAGTAGTCATTTGGGATTGCGACAGGTACCATAATGAGGCTGTTAATCAGTTGTCTGACCATCAATATTATCAATTGATGGTTTTGGATCCAACATCAGTCTTTAAGAAGGAGGTTGATAGTTTTTTGGCATTCGAGGAAGGGATTATCTCAAGGCAAGTTAAATATTATTTAACAGTGGTAAACTCCACGAGACAAAGCTTCTACATGTTACCAAAGATTCATAAAAACTATAATCTATCTCCTGGTAGGCATATAGTGTCAGGGAGGGGTACTTTGATGGAACCCCTCTCTGTTTTTTTGACTAGGTATTTGAAACCTCTTTTGGGACATGTACAAGCTCGTATACAAGATACTACCCAATTCCTCAATATAATTGCAGATATGCAGATTGAGAAAGGTTGGCTACTTTCCACCCTGGATGTTAGTGCATTGTACACTAATATTCCACATTGGGCAGGTTTGGCTGCCCTACAGTTTTGGCTTACACAGACTTCCTTGTATGATCCTGGGTTCAACACTTTTTTTATTATGTCTTACTGAGCATGTGTTGAATAAAAATGTTTTCTATTTTGATAATTCCTGTTATTTACAGTTAAAAGGGACAGCTATCGGAGTGTCCTTCTCTCCCATTCATGCTGACCTTTTTATGGGATATATAGATCATTTGATATATGATGCTAGTCATAATATTTATTTAGAGACCATGGACATCTGGCACCACTATTTGGATGATTGTTGGCTGGTTTGGCGTTCTGATGAAATCTATTTACAAGAATTTGTGGATTATTTAAACAAAAGTAAATGGGGTAGTAGGTTTATGCTGAATTACCATCCTAAGACTATCACTTTTTGGATGTTCAAGTAAATGTGCTGGATGATGGCACATTGAGTAGCACTGTATATAGGAAATACCCACAGTTTAATAATCTGCTTCATGCCACCAGCTGCCATCCGCATCATGTAATAGATAATATTCCTAAATCACAATTTCTAAGACTTAAGAGAATTTGTTCCAAGGTGGCAGATTATGACACACAAGCCAAAGACATGATACATAGGTTTCAAATGAGAGGATAATCCAATAAAATTATCCAGAAAGCAGTAACTTCTGTACAATACATTGACAGACAACAAGCTTTAAGATATTGGGATAAAACACAAACACAAAATACACCTATTAGGTTTATTATGGATTTTGGTTACAATACTAGTATTTTGAAGAATATTATATACCGGCACTGGGATTTTTAAAATATGGATGATAGGATAACTGCGATGTTACTGGATAGGTGCAGGTTTTCCTACAGGATAGGTAAGAGTATGAGTGGGTGGTTTAACCACTACAAGAAAGGGAACAAGTTGAGTAAGTTGGATATACAGAAGAGATTGGATGGGAGCCCTTTAGTAGGCAGCCATCCTTGTGGGAATTGTAGATTTTGTAAGCTTGTTCCAAAACAAAATTCTTTTACTTCATCAAATTGTCCCAAAATATTTGACATCTTGATTTTTGGTAATTGTAGTAGTGATTGGGTGGTGTATTTGGTCAAGTACACCTGTCCAACTTTTTATGTAGGACAGACTTCATGCCCATTCAAACTATGAATATCAGAACATTTAAGTAAAATTAAGTGTGGGAGAGGTAGTAATGCCTTATATAAACACAGTATGAAGCATCCTATGGCCAGATACACATTTACTATAATAGATAGGATTTATAAAAATAGAAGACCACAGGAGGGATTACATTCCCTTTTAAATTTCAAGGAGCGTATGTGGATAGTTAAATTAGGGCCTTTGTTCCCACCTGGTTTAAATGAATTGTTATAATGAACCAATAAGATTTGTGCTGTTTTTGTATAAATGCAGATTTTCAGGTAGCACAATTAAGTTAGCTTGAGGGCTATAAGCTGAAACCGGTATGCTTTTTTCACCCTAGTGGTGCTGGAGATTTTTATCTTGTGCTTCTGTGTAGATGGGACAATGTCTTATTAAACACTTTTTACTAGTGGCTATATGGAGTGTTGGCTGCTTTTGTTGGAGAGTTGGCCCTAAACCTGTCTGCATCAGGTTGGCTATAGCTATGGGGTGTGTGTATGTTGTGTGATTAACCACCATTACAGGGTGGGTTGGGTTGTTGTTTCTGAGATTGCAGACATATGTGAAGATGGTCTTGTGACTGCTCTTGGTGGATGCGCCCAATTTGTTTTCATAGTTAGCCTTACAGTAATCCACCTGTGACCTTATATGCTTGTTCAGACAAAGTGACTTGCTGCCAAGTTGGTGCCTCCTCCTACTTTGCCCTGTACAGCCAAAATAGCCAATTATGTGGTTTGTGTATTGCTACTGTCCAGCAAAGGGGGATTACTCTACCTTGGTGGAGGCAGGTTTTACAAGTAAAGTATTGCTGGGTCCATACAGCTATGTAGGTGGTCATATAGCTGTTTGTAGTAGGCATGGACACAGTTGGACATCTCTCCAGTTTCTACCTGATAATCATGCTTATTCTAGTACTCATGTCTGTGTCAGGGTAATGCAACAACCATTAGCTGTAGAAATGTAACTCTGTTGAATGCACAGAAACTAAGATTATACACATGTACAACATGTACAGCTTATTTACCTGATGTTTTACATCCCATGTCTGTTGTTATAAGGCAGCCAGGTACACCTACTCATACATACATGTGCACAGGTAATACCTGATATACATTTCTGTTCTATGTCAGTACGGCACATTGTATTTACACTCTTGCTGCTCAGTCATTCCTCTCAACCTGTTAGAGCAGGACATCTGGAGGACTCCACACATACATGGGGGGGGGGTGATGGGCCAAAATTAGTGACACTGTCTTAATATTGCTGTAACACACTTAAGTCATTTGATAGCACAGCAGCCTTTGCATTCACAGACATACCCTGGAGGATGTCCAACACTCATATGGCAGGAAGAGAGGAGAAAGGCTAGGAGTGTGGTAATGAGGGTAGGAACTTTTAATGTTGGCAGTATGACTGGTATGGGGACAGAGATAGCTGCTATAGTGGACAGAAGGAAAGTTGATATATTGTGTGTGCAAGAGACCAGATGGAAGAGGGGGTAAGGCTAGGTATATTGGAGGAGGGTCCAAACTGTTCTATCATCGTGTGGATGGGAGGAGAAATGGTGTAGGGGTTATTCTGAAGGAACAGTATGCCAAGAGTGTTTTTGCAGGTGAAGAGAGTGTTGGATAGAGTGATGTTTATGAATCTGGAAATTGATGGTGTAATGATGAATGTTGTTAGTGCATATATGCTGCAAGTTGGGTGTGTGATGGATGAGAAAGAAATATTTTGGAGTGAGTTGGATAAAGTGGTGTTGACTGTACCCAAGGGTGATAGAGTGGTGATTGGAGCAGATTTCAATGGGCATGTTGGTGAAAGGAACAGAGAGGATGTGGAAGTGATGGACAGGTATGGTGTTAGGCAAAGGAATGCAGAAGTTGAGATGGTGGTGGATTTTGCATAAATGATGGACATGGCTGTGGTGAATACTTATTTTAACAAGACAGAGGAGCATATGGTGACATACAAGAGTGGAGGAAGATGCACAAAGGTGGATTATGTCCTATGCGGGAGGGCCAGTTTGAAGGAGATTGGAGACTGTAAAATGGTGACAGGGGAAAGTGTAGTTAGGCAGCATAGAATGTTGGTCTGTGGGATGACGGTGATCAAGAAGAGGAGGAGGAGGAGGAGTGTGAGGGCAGCACCAAGGATCAAATGGTGGAAACTGAAAAAGGGTGATTGTGAGGTTGAGTTCAAGGAAGAGTTAAGACAGGCACTGGGTGGCAGTGAAGAGTTACCGAATATCTGGGTAACTATAGCAGAAATAGTAAGGGAGATGACTAGAAAAGGTGCTTGGTGTGTCATCTGTACAGAGGATGGAGGACAAGGAGACCTGGTGGTGGAATGAGGAAATACAGAAGAGTATACAGAGAAAGAGGTTGTCAAAGAAGAAGAAGTGGGATTGCCAGAGAGATGAAGAAAGTAGACAGGAGTATAAGGAGATGAGGTGCATGGCAAAGAGAGAGGTGGCGAAGGCTAAGGGTGAGGCACATGAAGAGTTGTATGAAAGGTTGGACACTAAAGATGGAGAAAAGGACCTGTACCGATTGGCTAGAGAGAGGGAACAAGCTAGGAAAGATGTGCAGCAGATAGGGGTGAGAAAGTATAATGAGGGAAACATACTCACAAGTGAGGAGAGTGTGTTGAGCAGATGGAAAGAGTACTTTGAGGGGCTGATGAATGAAGAGAATGAAAAAGAGAAAAGGTTTGATGATGTGGGTATGGTAAATCAGGAAGTGCAATGGATTAGCAAGGAGGAAGTAAGGATAGCTATGAATAGAATAAAGAATGGAAAGGCTGTTGGTCCAGATGACATACCTTGGGAAGCATGGAGGTGTTTAGGAGAAATGGCAGTTGAGTTTTTAACCAGAATGTTTAATGAAATCTTGGAAAGTGAGAAGATGTGTGAGGAGTAGAGAAAAAGTGTTTGGTAATGATTATAAGAATAAGGGTGATGTGCAGAGCTGTAGTAACTACAGAGGGATAAAACTGATCAGTCACAGCATGAAGTTATGGGAAAGAGTAGTGAAAGCAAGGTTAAGAAGGGAGGTGATGATTAGTGATTAGCAGTATGGTTTCATGTCAGTAAAGAGCAGTACAGATGCGATGTTTGCTCTGAGAGTGTTGATGGAGAAGTACAGAGAAGGTCAGAAGGAGTTGCATTGTGTCTTTGTGGACTTAGAGAAAGCATATGACAGGGTGCCAGTAGAGGAGTTGTGGTATTGTATGAGGAAGGCAGGAGTGGCAGAGAAATATGTAAGAGTAGTACAGGATATGTACAAGGGTATTGTGACAGCAGTGAGTTCTGCGGTGGGAGTGACAGATGCGTTTAAGGTGGAGGTGGTACTACATCAGTAATCAGCTCTGAGCCCTGTCTTATTTGCAGTGGTGATGGTCAGGTTGATCAAACAGGAGTCCCCGTTGACTGTGATGTTTGCAGATGACATTGTGATCTGTAGTGAGAGTAGAGAACAGGTTGAGGAGACCCTGGAAAGGTGAGGTGGGGATATGCTCTAGAGAGGGGAGGAATGAAGGTCAGCAGGACTAAGAATATATGTGTGTGAATGGGAGGGAGGATAGAGGAATGGTGAGGATGCAGGGAGTAGAGTTTGCAAAGGTGGATGACTTTAAATACTTGGGATCAACAGTTCGGAGTAATGACGAATGTGGGGGAGAGGTGAAGAGTACAGGCAGGATGGAGAGGGTGGAGAATAGTGTCAGGAGTGATTTGTATCAGACAAGCACATTTAAGAGTGAAAGGGAAGGTCTACAAGAGGGTAGTGAGACCAGCTATGTTATATGGGTTGGAGACAGTGGCATTGACAAAAAGGCAGGAGTCAGAGCTGGACGTGGCAGAATTTAAGATGTTAAGATTTGCACTGGGTGTGATGAGGGTGGACAGGATTAGGAATATGTATATTAGCGGGTCATCCCAGGTTGGATGGTTTGGAGACAAAGCCAGAGAGGCAAGATTACGCTGGTTTGGACATGTGCTGAGGAGGGATGCTGAGTATATTGGGAAAAGGATGGTAAGGATGAAGCTGCCAGGTAAGTGGAAAAGAGGAAGGCCTAAGATAAGGTTTCTGGATGTGGTGAGAGAGGACATGCAGGTGGTTGGTGTGACAGAGCAAGATGCAGACAGGAAGAAATGTAGACAGATGATCCGCTGTGGCAACCCCTAATGGGAACAGCCAAAAGAAAGAGAAGGAGATGTTGTAATGTCAGTCTTTACAGATTTGCCAATGATTTGCCAGACATAACACAACTCTATGAGTAAATGACTACAAATATGAGGCACACATATGGTCAGTGTGCATAACAGTGGACAGTTGAATGGTATGAGCTCAGTACATCACATGCAGCAGTTTAACACACGTTTGCAACAGTAGTTTAATATGAAAATACCCTCTATAGGTCTCTCACATTTCTGAGACAAACATGTATATTATAGTTGTATTCACAAGTAACATATGGATATCTACGACATCCCAGTAGATGGCCTAGCAGTGTCACAGTCAGTATTGCTCAACACACACTCCAGTAGTAGTCATATGTGAGCCATCCTTTCCTGGGGTGACTCAGGGGCCAGAGCTGTGATTTATGTCACTGTAGATAGACCAAGATGCTATGGACATAGGTTCTGATCAGCAATATATCAGTATAGCAAGTCTTGTTGAGACATATTTGTTGAACTTCCTATTTCCCATTATGACATACCCCCTACTGCATTCCATTACATGCTTACTTGTTTGACATACCTTTTTTTCCAAGTATAGTTGGTTTGATTCCAATTTGTGTTGGTTTGTAGATTTGTTTGTCTGTCTGTCTCTCTCTCTCTCTCTCCCCAAGATGTAGGGTATAGATCTGTTTTGCATGGGCAGCAGCTTGCCTTTTGTAGGTAATGCTCATGAGCAGCTGATTGCCTGTGCACCAATTGGTGTCCCCCACTTGCTAATTGCAAGGAGAACACCTGTGTTGTTTTTCCTGCAGCCAATGGCATGGCAACACACTTCTATAATTGAGTACTTCATGTGGGCATTGCCCCTTTTCCTTGCCTGTGAGGAGAAATTCATGGAGGTGTTTGAACAACAGCATCACAGAGGGTAGTTGGACATACCTCTTACAACAATTGTGGAGACAGCCCAACAAAATGGGGGAGAATGTTCCAGAAATAGGGACATAGTTTCATAGTTTCATAGTTTAGTACTAGGCTATCTGCCCTGGGGCATTTATAAGCCTAGCCATAGTGATGTGGCTTTCGCCACCCCATGTAATGGTACAAAAGTGTACAGAATAGATTTAGAATACTGTGCCTCTGTTAGTAGTGACACAGTGAAGACCCCCTTACATAATAGAATTAGTTTACTGTGCCTCTGTCTAGTAGTGACACAGAGATGACCCCCGGGGTAAACCTATGATCTCCCATCCACTCGTCAAGATTTCTCTTGAAGAGAGTCAGTGAGGGGCTCTGCCTAACATGAACTGGGATTCTGTTCCAGAGTATGGGAAGCCCCTGAGTTATGAATCTGTCCCTCCAGCATGTCCTATTCATATTTGTGCTGAGGTTTAAATCTTTAGCTCTCGTGGTTCTGATGGATTTGGATTTTTTGAGGTGGAGCATGTCCATCAATTCCTGATTGGACATGGCCTTGTACGTCAGGCACAGATCACCTCTGAGTAGGCGGTATGCTACTGAATAGAGCTGGAGTTTCTTTAGTCTGGCAGCATATGACATATGTTGGAGACCCTTGATCCTCTTGGTGAGGTACTTTTGGGGTCTCTCCAGCTGTTTCAAGTGCCGGGTGAGGTACATACCAAATGGGGCATTGTACTCAATCATGGGCCTGATAAGGGAGTAGTATAGGGGTACAATGACCTCCTTTGATCTGGATGTGAATCCCTTCATGATAAGGTGGGCAAGGTAGAAAGTCTTTCTAACCACTTTGGCAACATGGGTGTCAAATGAGAGGTCACTATTGACTTGGGTCCCCAGGTCTCTGATTACTTTTTCTGTACTTAGTGGGTTACTGTCTATGTGATAATTTGTGGGTACTTTGTTTTTCCCAAAGGGGATGACTATACATTTTTTGGCATTTAGTTTAAGGCCATGACTCCGGCACCAGTTGTCCGTTTCAGTGAGGCCTTCCTGTAGGATGTATGTGTCAGCTGGTGTATCGACTATGGCACCTAGTTTGCAGTCATCTGCGAACTTTGTCAGCCACAACCCTCCCATGTTTGCTTTCACATCTGAGAAATAAATGCCGAACAAGAGGGGTCCCAGGATACAGCCCTGTGGGACACCACTTGTGACTGGCTTTGAGTCGGACATGGCTCCAGCGATTTTGACTTTATGGGTTCTATCCTTTAGCCAGTTTGCAACCCATCTTGTGACATATGGATTTACATTTAAGCTGTTGAGCTTATCTATGATGCCTGAGTGGGGTATTGTGTCGAAAGCTTTAGCCAAGTCCAGGTAGGCTGTATGGACTACTTTGCCCTCGTCAATGGCTCTAGTGACTGTTTCAAAAAAGTCAACCAGGTTCAAAGGCAGGATCTGCCCTTTACAAAGCTGAACTGGGTGGGATCAAGTGTCTGTAGGTCCCCAATGTCTCTGTTTATGAGTTCCATAATGATTCTTTCCATAACTTTGCAGACCAGGCTGGTTAAGCTTATGGGGCGGTAATTACCAGGGTCTGTAGAGGTGCCTCCTTTGTGGAGTGGGACCACTGTTGCTGTATGCCAGTGTTCAGGTACATATCCTGTAGTAAGGCTAAGGTTAAATAGCATTTTTATGTGCGGGTTTAGCTCCTCTTGGAGTTCATGTAGCACGCAACCCGGGATACCGCCAGGTCCCATTGATGCTGTGTTTTTAGCTTTGCTGAGGGCGGTTCTCACCTGGACATCTGAGATGACAGGGAGGTTACATTCAGCTGGGATAAGTATTTCCTCTTTTGGGGTGAGGGAGGAGAAATTTGCACTGAACCTGTCTGCCAGAATGTTGGCAATATCTGTGGGTTCAATGTATTTTTTGTCATTGTGAATTAACTCTGAGCATATCTGAGGGTTTCCGCCCAGGTTTCTAACATAGCAGAAGAAGGCCTTGTGGTTATCTTTAGTGTCCATAGCGATTTTTCTCTCAAAGTTGGTCTTGGATGTTTTTATGAGAGAATGTAGCTTTCTACTAGTGCTGATCAGAGATGCCTTCTCTTTATGGGATTTTGCTCTGATGTGCAGTAGCTTCCTTCTTTTGTTATACAATTTGTTTATGGCTGGGGTCCACCAGACAGGATGCCTGCCCTTGGTGGAGAGGGTCTTGGTTTTATTTGGGATTGCATGATCCATGCATTCTTGGAGATGTCCGTATAAAGCATTTGTGAAGGATTCTGCATTGTGGGATGTGGTTTCCACTGGCCCAGTGGGCTTAAAGGATACCATCTCAGTCTTAAGAAGTGTAAAGTCGGCTTTTGAGAAGTTTTTCACTGTAGTCTTTTGTGTTGGGGGTGGAGGTGGGATATGTATATCCAGGGTGATTAGTTTGTGGTCAGATCTCACTAGTGAGGGGTATACTTCCGGTGTGGAGCACTTTTTCCCCATGTTTGTGATGATCAGGTCTAGTATATTATCTCCCCTTGTGGGAGAGGTGACTAGCTGTTCCATTGCATTTGAATGTATGAATTCCAGGAACCTTTGGGCTAGGGTGTTAGGGCTAGAATAATGCACACAGTCTATGTTAGGGTAGTTGAAGTCTCCCAATATGATGGTGTTTGGTGAGACATTCATATCCTACAATGTCTTCAGGAAGGCTGAATGGGGCTCCTGAGATTGGGAGGGTGGTCTGTAACATGCTACCAGTTGTATAGCAATTTTGCCTACGGTTAGTTGCACCTGGATGGTCTCTGATGCTTCATGTGTTGCCACTAACCTGGAGGTGTGGGTGTCCTTGAAATATGGACACTCCCCCTCCCTTTTTGGTTTGGCCCGAGTTTTGGGGCCGAAAAGCATGATTACGAGGTATAGCCTGGTAGTGTGTTGAACAGGGAAAATAAATTGAAAATAATGAATTGCTAAAAAACGAACACAAATCTCAAATAAACAAAGGTTAAAATTAAGCAAAATAAGCAAAAAAAAACTCTTCTGTGCTTCAAGTATACATATACCAGAAAGGTGGGCAAAAGCCAAAATCTTCTATACAATAGTAAAGTTCTAGAGACAAGCAGCAATATAACACAATACATCAGATATAAATTAAAGCTTCTATATAACCATTTATATAATAAAACCAAAGCACATTAAATCAAATAAGCGCTCCAAACTTCCAAAAAAAATTTTAATGTATATGAATGCTAATACATGAATAATGTTGAATACAAATTTATTTTTCATTTTTTTTTTTAAATAAAAATACAAATTCTAATAAAAAACATATAAATAATTAATAAAAAAAAATTAAACTAAAATAAAACATATAAAAAAACAATGTAGTATAAAAACATAAAAAAAAAAAATAAATAAAAGCACCTGCACTACTGAAATTGACAAGTATATTAAAAAGTATAGTAAAAAAATTGTTGTTACAAAAATACAGATATTAGTATAAAAAGATATTTAGACTTTATTGTATAGTTCAACAATTGAAAGTATTTATCAAAACCTTAAAGAACTTTGCGTATCAAAATGTTAATAAAAATGTTATGAATGAGCATTTGTCTCTATTCGACTGAATTTACATTTAACATATACTATTTATAAATTGTTGTTAAAATATTATTTAGATAAAAATAAAATAATTAAATCAATTTGTACTAAGTTGGAAAATAATTGTTAATGTTTGGAATGAATGGACTTAGAGTAGTAAAACACTGTGCAGCTGAACAGCTGACTGGAGTAGTAGTACAGTGGTGCTGCAATGATTGTGGACATAGGCATAGCCAGTTAGAGAACTTGTTTAAAGACAAAACTAAATATAAAAAAGTAAACGCTTAAAAAACTTGAAAATCAAAAGTTGAAAAAAAAAATAAGAAAAAAAAAAAAAAGCACAAAAAAAAAAATAAAAAATTATTAAAAATTATAAATAAGCGTAAAGTAACTTACCATATGTATAACCATATTATATAGATAATTTATAGTCATTATATATTAATTATATAAAAATTATGTAAAAAATTCTTTAATTTTATAATATAAATTTAAATAAAAATATTCTAAAAATCAAAAAATATTAGTGTTTTATTAGCCCCAAGGTTTTTAAACCCAAAATTTTTTATTTAAGTCTTGAGTAAGTCTTGCTATAAAGTATAATTATTAAGAAATCAGATATATCAACTCACAACTCAAACTCAAACGATATAAATATTTTATCTTAAATATATCTCAATTTAAAAAAAAATAAAAAGCTATTGAAATATACTATAATAGCTTGCATAAAAAGCATCTAGCTAAACAAACAAAATGGTTGAAAAAAAAAATATAGCAATGCAAAAAAAATGTAATAAAGGAATGAGACCATAACATAAAAAAAAAATAGCATATAAATAAAATAAATAAACACATATCATAATATTTTTTTTGCTTTTAATAAAAAAAATAAACAAAATAATATAAAGATAGTATGATTTAAATTAATATAACATAGCTCCAGGTATATAATAATAATTAAAAAAAATAAATAATTTTTAATATAAACTTGATTAAATATATTATTTACCTATAAAATACAAATCTTATAAATTATAAAATACATATATATAAATTTAAAATTATATAAAATAACATGTAATAACATTTTTTCTATAGCCTGGTAGTGCTGGGGTGCTCTCAGGAGCCTTGAACCAGGTTTCAGTGACTGCACAGACATCGATGTTCTCCATACTGAGGAGTGCTTCGAGAGCCTGCATCTTGAGATTTAGACTTCTGGCGTTGAGCAGCATTACCCTTATTTTTTTTCCATTTTTGTTTTCTAAGGAGGTGGGTTTGTCTTTTGAGCCTTGCCTAAAAAAGGCACTATGGGGGTTTGTTAAATTTAACTGTTGAGGCTGCCCACTAATGTAAGTATTGCTGTTATACAGTTGGATTAATGCTAGTTTAACAGGGTTTGTGTGGACATGGCTTTTCTGCATGATTTTAAGTCATCTGACAGTGTTATGTGGTTGACATAACTCTCAACTGTAGGGCTATCCACAGAATGGCCAGAGTTTGGAATCTTGTGTTTGGTGTGTTCCTCAGACATTTCTTGTCTTTGGCAAATCAATAGCATACTCTGGGGACTGCAGTCAGTAAATGGTAACATCCATTTGTGTTTCTAACTTCATATCCCTCAGAAAAAATGTTACAACAAACCCTGTTACACCACCAACTTTCTCAGTTTATAACAGCAATATTTCAAATATGCCCCTTTTTGGGCCTCTGCCCCCCAAGTATACCAGGCTTTGTCCAGATGTCATGCAGTAAGAGGTTGATAGGTTTGGTATATCATTATTTAGTGCCTGCATTCTTGATATCATCCCAGTGATGTATCAGAATGCCAGACATGTTATGTGAAAGAGGCCTTATATATGAGGACAAAGCCTGGACATTCTGTGGGACTCTGTACAGTTGAGAGGTCTGTGTACTTCTGGTGATTGTTGACAGACTGTCAGGATTGTGTAGCAGTGTAGAGTGTAAATGTTATTTGGCATGTGTACAGAGGGGGTAGATGTAAGTGTTATGGCTCCTTTTCTATCTGACTGTGCATGCTGCTCCAGTTTCTAGTGGTCTATCGGCTGTATATGTTTATAGGGACGGACTGAGACATGTCCAGAACCACGGTCAGAAGTCATACTACACTGTGAATTGGGCCAGTATATGCAGTGGTAGTGTGTGAGTGGCAAACATGATGATGGTTTTGTTCACACAGTCCTTATACTCTACTGTTCATTTGGATTACCAGTATGTCACTGTGACTGTGGTGAAATTGGTTGTGGGTATGTACTTTCACAATGGTGTCTGTTTTTCAGTGCTGTTACATCCCTGTAGTGCCTGACATATTTGCAAATACATGTGCAATTCCCCATAGTGGATTTGGGTTAGTGTTATGTCAGTCTGACTGTAGTGTGGACAGTGCTTGGTGACATGCTTAGCAGCTCAGTGTAGTTTAGTTTCCCTAATGTGATGTTATGTCCAGATATTTGTAGGATGCACTGTTGCCTGGCCCCCATAAGTGTTGTGTATTTCTGACACATCAGTGGGAGGATGTGAGGATTTAAGTCACTAGTGAGAAGTAATTGAGTGTTGGACTTGTGCTATTTCAGTCAATATGTGTTAGAATAGACAGGATGGTGTTACTGCAGCAAATGTGTCAGCTTATCTACTCCAGTGTTTCAGATATGTCCCCTATTTTCATGGCTTTCTCCCCCCACTTTGTCAGGCTTGGTCCAGATTTGTTGTACTAAGGAGTTCTGAGCATACCTCTTGACTGGCCGGATTGTTTCAGAATGTCCAGGTTTATTGCTCATATTTCTGGTCTGTTCCACAGATTCATTATTTTTATTTCTCTGGTAAATCACTGTGATGGTCTGAGGATTTCTGTCAGTAAATGACATACATTTCAGTTTCAGAACTCACATCTTCAGAACATGTATGATTAAACAAACCCTGTTACTCTAGCAACATTCTACATTTATAAGAGCAATATTTAAAACATGTCCCTAGTTTTGGCCCATTGTCCCCTCCACATTTTGACACCCTTTGGCCAGATTTCTTGCACTAAGAGGCTGAGAGGTATGGTCATGTTATGAGCATATATATATATATATATATATATATATATATATATATATATATATATATATATATATATATATATATATATATATATATATATATATATATATATATATATATATATATATATATATATATATATATATATATATATATATATATATATATATATATGTGTGTGTGTGTTTGTGTGTATGTATATGTATATATTTTATATATATATATATATATATATATATATATATATATATATATATGTATATTTCTATTTATATTATGTATATATTTTTCCATATATATGCATCTCCATACATATATTCATGTGTATATGTATATATACAAAACCTGACTGATTCTACAGAATCTTTTCCCTACTGTTGAATGACTCTACTACATGTTATGTTTGAAAAAGCATCAGAAATCCCTATAGCTCAAATGGTGGCACATTGCTATGACTATGGTGTACAGGGCCCTGGGTTCGAGACTTGGCAGGGCTGATTATTTTGTTGCTATGCAGAACTGTCGCTGATGGAGACAGAGTGATTAAAGCAGTTTTAAGCAGCTTTAAGCGGGTTTGCATGGGTTCGTGTGATGCTAAGCAATGCCAATCCATGTTGGCTTCACTTAGCATCGTGCAAACTCGCTTACTCCTACTTACTCCTGCTTACAACCATGCTAATTTCTTTAAAAGAAAAGAAAAAGGGGTGATAGGAAAGTGGTGAGAAAGGGGCATGCATAGGGAAAAACAATACGAAAGATAGCTAGGGATGTGCAGGACAGTTGTAGGGAAGGTCCATAGCTGTCCATTTCTTATACAGCAACATCTGTGCATTTGTGCAAAATTTGGAGGTGAATTTGGACACTCAAATCCAGACAGAGGGGTGAGGACAACAGAAATGTTGTTGTTAAGCCAGCTGGACCAGATTACATGTGTCCAGTGGACACATGTGCGAAATGGACAGCTATGTATGGGGTGATATTTTTGGGGGGACAGATGCCCTTTTCATTTTTTTTAAGGTGAGAATGGGATGTTGGGGAAGGATTATAGGCACATCTGTGGAGGTATGTTGGGTAGGGAGACAGGCAATACAGACAAGACAGCAGACAGGGGTGGTATATGACACATGAGGGGGTAAACACATTTGGTGGGGAGAGTGGTTGGGAATCTGAAGCCCATGGGACCAAAGATGGTTACAGTGGGACTGAGATTCCCCACCCTTGGGCAGTCTGGCTGTGCTGGGGGCTGGACAGGAGGGGCAGCCTGCCCCTCAAAGTGCACCAGGCATCCCTCAATCTGGCGCAGCTGCACACCAAACCCTGGACCTGACTGCGGGTGACAGGATCCTGTCTGCGTCTGCTCCCAGGGGGGGGGGGCATCCCCTGTGGTGGTTCCACCTGAAGGTGGTGCAGGACCAGCGGATAAGGGATATCTGGGTTGGGTCCCAGACATGCTAGGGTCCAGTGCCATGGCCAGATGAGGGGGGCAGGCGGATCTGCTGGGATCTGTTTTCCCAAATGAGCTATGGTGTTGAGGTTTTACAAAATATGTTGGTTAGTCATGAACAACACATTTCAAGATTAGTTATAACAGCATATGTGGGTGTTCCAATTAACCCCATAAAACAGATCTGAAACAGTTGCATAGTAAACAGAATACATGCATAAATGGAACAACAGTATGCATCATAACAGCATGCCAGTAGCATTGATGGCAACAGGCCTCCAACAATGGTATTTGAACAAGGTATGCTAACATGCAAGCAATCAAACGTATTAACAATAGTATAACACAAGTCCCAACATTAGGGTTGGACTACAACATACTCGTATTATATGAGTAATAATTATTGATGCAGATGAGGGGTGGGGGGAAGAGACAAAAAAATCCATTAACAACTGTTTACGCTTCTATTTTCCACAACAGTACTGCTCAATACTCTATGGGTCTGCCCTCACTTTACATCTACCTATGCCCATAGCTTCTGTAGTACAAACATACCTATTAAACTGTCAGCCTGGAATGGTATGAGGGAAACTGTGACAACACTGGGTACATGACTAGAGGGGATTCGTACATGTCAGGGTTACATATCTGGCACAGGAGGGGTACCCTGAATTGCTGTTATGTGAGTGTGCTACTGGCATATGTCAACTGGTTTCCTATCTGTGTTCAGGATTATTTGCAGTGGTGACCACTAGCTGTGACAGCGTGACATTTGAGAGACATGTATCGGGAGCATACCTCTCAACCTCTTAAAGCATGACATCTGAACAAAGCCATACATAAGAGTGGGACAAAGGCCCATAAATATGGATAATTTTTAGATATTGCTCTTACAAACTTGATAAAGTAATGGGTTTTGGATTTGCATGGCTTTTATGATGGATATGACATCTGACACTTGTATGTCTATCATTATTTTCTAACTTCATTCTGTAATGGTTTGCCACTGATTTGCCATGACACCACTACTTTATGTAAAACGGACCAAAAATCTGAGACAAATATCTGGACATTCAGTGAATATCTGTACAGTTGAGAGGTATGATTTGGGAAGAGTGCGTATTGTATGTACCTACCCTGCTGTCATCTGCAGGCATGTGGTGGTACAATTGAACAGTTGTACACAGTTTATTAGTATACTCTTAATACAGCAACTGGCAACATTTACTTACCTATAAAACCTGTGGGGAATATATCTGTTAACACTACCTGACTTTTTACATTTATTCCTGATTCCTTGTGTGTAGATATGCACACATCTTAGTACCACTCCCTGGATTCAAACCATGTCTGGGTGTGAAAAATTAACAACAAAGCTATTTCTCATCACACTGAGCTACTGATGTTTCTTGTTTCACTGGTTTCTGCCTAATAGTCTCTTGGTTAGACAGTCTGAACTTGTAATCCTGTGATACATGCATGACAGATAGTTATTGTAATGTGCATTACTCCTTTGGATTACTACAATCTGGAAAGAAAAGGTCAACACAAGGCAATGCTGACACACTTTTATACTTTACATATTACTATTCAGGGTTTAGAGCTTAGTGCAGTATATATTTCACATTTAATTTACATCTCATTTTACAGCTACACCATCTACAGTTTCTCTTAACAGCTTGTTCACAGATGAACCTCAGTTAATGTATGCTGTCACAGCCATATTTGCTGTGAAGAACCTGTATACATTCTATATATGTCTACAACAACATACCAGAATAAACACAACAGTTTTTTGTAAGGGTCTTTATTGTACTTCAGTATTCGTCAATCACACTTTTTTATTTATTCAGTTCTAACAGCAACAGTATACCTACTAGCAGTAAGCAATGTACTCCTTCTTAGCTATTTTAACAATATACTGTAAAATAGATTTGTACTCACCAGCCTGTTAGCACAGCCTCAGCAGTCTGTCACCATGGGCTTCAACATTCACAGCCCTCTCTGCTGAAGCTGTAGGGGAGAAAAACACACATTATGCATATCTGTCTATCACATTCTCAGGCTAGTATTTGCTACACACTACTTGATAGTGATACTTACACACTACTGGAGCATTCCGGTCCCATCCATCTTGGATTCACTGATCCAAGAGCACCCCCTTCCTATGCTTTAGGTTGGTATATTGGTGCCATACCTGCTCATCAGTCCAGGGGATGCCAGTAACACTGGTGAGGTCACATGTGAGACTGTCCCAGGCCTCTGCTTTGTATTGGGAGCCCTGGTACTGTCTCTGCAGCAGTCTCTCCTCATGTTTTTTTACTAGGCATCCAGCCATGACCCTAGACTCCTGAACGCTCCAGCATTGCACCTGAAAGAGCACTCCTTCTCCTACACCAGACATTGTATCTGCATAGATGGACTATAACAGATTATGGCTGTATTCCCACCTGCGCCATTTAAATACTGCGATATTTCTGCCCTTTGCTGTCATTGGACCATTTTGAAAAGGTGAACCTCTGCTAAGCAGTGCACAAACTCACTGAGACGGTTTTAACACTGCTTAAAGGATAAGTTGTTGATCACTGTTTAACAATGTGCAAATCTGCTTAGCTGAGCTACCTGCTGCTTAGCATTCACATCTTAGCAATGGTTACACCTGCTAAGCATAGCTGAGCATTGCTAAATCTTTGCTCACATTTCATTTATTAAATACATGAGAATACTGACTTAATTTATTAAGTGCATATGATTTACTTCACATGACATCCATCTATGTGCTTTCTTTACATTGGCAAAGGGTGTGACTATACTGTATGGGACACTTGTGTATACATGAGCGGTTTCACATGTTATATGGACTCACACTTCCATGTTACATTGGCTACACTACCCTGGTTGACAAAAAAACATTTACTACATAATTTAAGTTTAAAAAAATAATTTTAACACTGCTTTCCCATATAAAAATAACTTGCCTGTCTTGGTACTCAAACCGTGAATGCCTGCATGTAAAGCCAGGACTCTAAGCACTACACTATCTCTGCTTGGGAATTTCAGATGTATATTTGTATTTATCTCCTATGGGTTGTTTAAGGTATGGTAAGCGGAGGGCCATAATGCGCACACCAGCTTCGCTACGCTTAAACTTTCCTTAGCCTAGAAAAAAATATATAAAATTATTATTATATTATTATGTTATACAGTGAGTATTGTGGTATTCTGACAAATCATTGAGGACTGCAGTCGGGAAATAATGACATACATTTGGCTTTCAGGCTTCTATCCTTCAAAGATTCATGCTAATACATATCCTGTTTTCTATCAACTTTCTAGGTTTGTGAGGGCAATATTTAAGTGGTGTCCCTATTTTTAGTGTTTTGTCCCCCCATTATTTGTGCCTTTTTCCACATGGACTGCTGTCCTATTGGCATACATTTGACTTTCAGACTTCTGTCCTTCAGAAATTCATGCTAATGCATGACCTTTTTTCTATCAACTTTCTAAGTTTGTGAGGGCAATATTTAAGACATGTCCCTTTTCAGGGCTTTATCCCCATTATTTGTGCCTTTGTACACATTTCCTGCTTTAGCAGGTTGTGAGGTGTCGTATGGCACTTTTACAATGCAGGGGGTGTATCACAGAACCTGTCACACACCTCCTGCATTGCTTTCCTGCTGCCGTATGTATTTCAGTGTCCGCAGACACTGAAATGATCATTTGTTTCATTTCAGTGTCCGCGGACACTAAAATACTGGCATAATATTAGAGAAATTCTCTAATATTATGTCGGATCATGATTAGAAAGTGCCGTGTGACACTTTCTGAGTGCAGAGGGCGTGTTCAATGTCCATACACTACTTGAACATGCCCCCTGCACTCGTTCATGGTTTATATCCATGTAGGTTAAACAGCAGTGCGCCTTCATGAATATGCAAGGCGTGCTGCTGTGCTACATGGACACAAACCACTCCATGCAGGAATAACACTATTCCTACATGGAGTTTATTGAATCTCAGGGTCTGTAAAACAAAATGTATTGTTGTTTTTCCTTCACAAGTAGCAGAGGTTTGGCAATCATAATAACAGTGTGATATATTTTTAGAATAGCATGTGATGCATTGGCTTAACAGAATGTGCTTGTGCAGAACAAAAAAATATTACAATGTTTTTGTAACAAATGGTATTAACAACAGAGGTTTGTTGATATAGCCTAAACAGCTGAATGTACATATATTCAAGCTAAAGGGAAATGGCTAACACAGCAGAAAAAGTTACAGACTATCCTATCAATGAAAGAACATTTGTGAAAGAACATTTTGTTTGCTGAGAACTGGCTCTCTCCTGATTGAGATAATACAGATAAAGACGGCTTCAATACAGAAAAAGAATGTTTTCATCAAGAACAAAGGTTTGAAACTATAAATGTGGTTGTAAAATGTTTTTTGGTGGGCAGTTTGTAATCTGAGTCAGCTGAGGAAGTGCAGTGTGCCTGACAGTATTTTATCTTAGTTGTAAAGAAAACGTGTATAATCTCACAGTAGTGCTTGGTTTGCTGGTTTCAATAAATCTGTCATTATATGTAAATACAGCTGCACATATTGTCAGTGTGACCTGCATGCTGCCAATTTCAACTTAAGAAAACAAATTCAGTTAATGGCAACATAAAATAACAAGAAGCATTTACATGTTACATATGTTTGATAGGCATTTCAGCATGTTCTAGACATGACAAACTACATGGTTAGCAACTAATGAATTACAAGTAAGTGGTGGCATTTTATCATGACAAAACTAAATACCCAAGAATTAAAAAAGGCATATTCCATACAGTTAAGTATTACTGATTAAGCTTGCATAAAGACAGTAAACAATATGCTGAATTAGCCTATCCGGTTCTATATTACCACATCGAAAACTCATGTCAGCGAACGCCTGTTCGATGACCAATAAACAGTGAACTGTCATTTCTGCGAATGGCCACTTCAGTGAACTTTTTTCCTAGGGGAAAAAAATCGTTTGGCCAAGCAGAAATGAAAGAGTATTCCAAAGCTATAAAAGTAGGGGCTTTGCCCCCACACCCCCCTAACTAAATATACCAACTCTGAGATTGCACTACAGCGGGGAAAAGGGCAAATTCATGATGAGGGCCAAGAGATTTTTTTCCCCTAGGAAAAATTTCACTGTAGTGGCCATTCGCGGAAATGACAGTTTGCTTTTTATTGGTCAATGAACAAGCTTTCGCTGACTTGGGTTTTTGATGTGGTAATATAGACCTGACTATCCTAATTTTCAAAAAAAAAAACACTAATCAAGATGAAACAACAAAGCTTGACATTTGATCATTTTGATTAATTTATTTATTTTATCCCACTTTTCAGGCTAATACTGAAAGAAATAGAAGACATTATGATCTGTTCCTTAAGACAATGGAAAAGGAAATGTGCTAAAGAAAGTTTATGCAGCAGAAAAAATACCCTCTAAAGCACAAACTGCTAAGGCAACTACAAAAAAACACTGTATGAGGCAGTCAGTGGACAATGTCATAAGAAATTCAAAGAACTCATTTTATAAACCAAGGTACTACCTCCTCATGCCTTATACTGCAGTTGCATACAGAATCCAAACAACCATGTGCCTTACTGTTCAAAGTCTTCAGGGGATGGTAAAGACATCAAACAGATTTCTAAAAGGAGAGACTGAGAAAAACAGTCTTGGGAAAAGGAAATGATTGACTGTCTGCCCTTTCTTGTATAGTAATAGGAACATGACATGACTTGCGTTTAACTACTAAATTAATTCAACATGAAGTGAGTACTGAATTACGAATGCAGAATGACAAGATTACTGTCTTTTTCCCAGGAAGCATTGAAACAGCAGAGAAGTATATGCTTATAAGAGTACTTAAACACATTTGTAAGGATTACAAAGTAGAATTTTAAAAGTAGTTGTTTCTACTGATAAAACACACTGATTAAGACAGAACACTGGTTTTCCCAAACTAAAGACAAAGTCATGATACCAGACTTTGGGAAACATGACAAGTGAGTATCTACATTTATTGGACATTATGTAGCCCCACAGAAACATAGGGAGTATACAACAGATACCAACATTCTTTATTAAAACAAGAAGTTATCAAAATGATGCATACAAATACATTTCATTGATTATGTTTCAAGGGCTATTTTTACAACATTATGCAATCTCTTTGCTATAGCCAATTAAAGGCTGTTGTCCAATGTCCTGGGGTAAAATCTTTCTGTTATGAATTTAAGGCATATTTATATTATTTCAGAATTTTACATACAATGATCATATTCATTGTACAATATTCACTTAAAAACAAAGTGATACAGAAACTCTTCAAAAATGTAAACTGCTTTATTTTATTTAAGGAACACTACTCATGACAGCCTCCTTACAATTATGGCTTTTTAAAAAATGTATTGAAATGATTTGATTTGATTTGTTTGTCGAATAACTGTATATGTCGTATTACTAGGTGTATCTTTTATTTGTTAGTAATAGGAGAGATTGAATTGGAATCCTCAAAATGTCAGACTGAAACAGAAAAAATAGAATGCGTCTTTATAGAGCTCTGGCTGCAGGAAAAATGGGAATGACATGACAGATAGTAGGACTGCCTGAAATACAAAATCTTCCCAAATTGTTAAACTCTCTCTGCCCAAAAAGAACATTCCAGTTCTTTCTATTGCAAAAGAGTCAGGTCGCACACTGAATAGTCTCAGGTTGACTGATGTCTTCTTTAATGGGAAAATGTTTCTTTTTAGGCGTTAAATTTTGCTTTGTTTAGAGTTAATCATTCCTTTTAGTCAGCTACCATTCTCTTAACCTTTCCTTTTAAATACATTGTGGTTGTTAATTTTTTATATATTCTAGTCAGTCGGTGTCTCCTGCATGCCATTACTCCTCTACATTCATGAAATAAATGCCATTTTGGCAGTGAAATACTTCATGCAGACAATAATCTAAAATATATGATTTGTTTGGGCACCTGTTGTTCCACTGGAAGGTGCCAATCTAAGGCCCTGCAGAATTTTCTGATGTCTTAGAGGTTCTATAGTGTACAGGGGGAATAATCTACCTTATGTTTCAGATCTACATAGCCAACAAAAGTATATAGAAGTAAAAGGGAATGTGAGCAATCAAGACAGCAAAGAATGTCACAATGTGGTTACCTATTTATCTAAAAAATGTGAGAAACTTCAAAAGACAATTGGAAAACAAGGCAGAGGTCACGGATAAATCCTATGTTTCTTTTATTATTGAACATCATGTCAAAGTTGCTGAGGCACTGTTTAATACACCTGATCCAATTTATTTATTTTTCTATGGCTCATTTCTACTTCAGCTTAGTCTGGTGTCCTTCTTATTCTCTCCTTCACTAATGTGGGTGGAGCCCTTTCTAACCAAAAATCAATTAGCTGTACCAGCAGTCACAAAAGGTCTATAGGGCCAGTCTGTTATCAGACCTCTTCTAAACTGGCATTTGCCATATCCAATGTGTCTACATGGGTGTTGGTCCCACCAGTGCTTGTTAGAAAGATGCCAGTTCAGCTGATGTCCATTCAGTATGCAGTGGCACATCCCTCTAGCATTAGCAAGTGTGATGTTGGTTATTCAAGGTTGGTTCCTCCAGTGTCAACCATACAAATACATGTTCTGCAGTTGCTGAAGCTAGACCATATTTTTCAGAATCGGTTACTTTAGTACAAGAGCTGAAAAGACATTATGGTACTAGCCTTCTTTTGGATTTTACTAGTGATTCAAGAAATGTCATGGAAATTGTAAAAAAAAAAAAATGGCAGGTGGTATTAACTAATGAAACCATCAGAGAAATAGTAGGGAATACCCTAAAGTTAAATATAAAAACTGTAAATCCCTTAAGAGGAAGTTGTGTTATCCGAAAAACATTTCAGAAATAGCGATGGCTGAGAATAATAAACATGTATTTAGTACACGTCCCTGTGGACACTGCAATTATTGCAGTTTTATACAAACAGGAGGAGAGTTTATATATCCGGACACAGGGAGGTGACATTTCTTTAAGCTAATAGCAGATTGTGGCACCAGTCACATAGTGTACCTAGCAAGCTGTCAAATATGCAGTAAATTTTATGTAGGAAAAACAGATAGAGATCTGCATAGCAGAACAACATTTACAATATTAGGATTCGAACACCAAATAATGCTTTAACCAAGCATGTTACAGACACTAATGAATCACACTGCTTTAAGTTCATGGTAGTGAATAAAACAAAAGTCAGTATGAGGCAAGGGGGCATAAAAATAAAACAGAGATTAATTAATCAGAATGGATTAAGTTACAAGCAACTGAAAGCAGTGGTCTCAACGATAGGATTCCAATTAAACCCCATCTGAAAGCAAGAAGACATCGGTAAGGTTTTGATTTTTTATGAACTAAATGTAAACAATGTTTGCTGCTAGGCATTCACTGCAAACTGAATGAAAACAATGTTCTGATATGTGTTTTGTGATAGGCTAGTTTTTTGGCACCAAGTTTGAATTAATTGAGTTGGATTGGTGTCTTTTTAATGAGCTCAGTCTAAAATAAGTGTTTTAGAACTGTTAAATAGGTCTGATGAAGCAACAAGGAGAGTTGTGAAAGTGCTTACCATTTTTATTATTTTTATATGAAGTAAAGATATATGTTTTAACCGCTTTTATTGTCATTTCCATTACAGAATAGTGTATGTTTAGCAGTGCGTTGACTCCGTTTCCTGTTGGATTGTTTATATGTATATTTACTTTTTTTGTCTTGTTCTTAATAGTTACATGTATGTCTTTTGTCTTGTTCTTAATAGTTGTATGTATGTCGTTTATGTAATTCCTACTTGGAGAGTCATTGAAACCAGAGTCAAATTCCTTGTATGAGAGCATACTTGGTCAATAAATGTGATTCTAATTCTAATTCTAATGACACCAGCTTTGGTGTGGTCCTAAATCTAATACAGACAGAGGGAGGTGGTCTATCAACTTTATCACACCTCATCAAGCAAAAGGTGTGTAGGACAGCACAAACGTCCTTCTATGTAGACCCACCCTTGTCAAACACTTCTCAAAATATTGTTAACTAGTATTCTCAGGAAGGCGGTTTATATTCTCCATTCTCCATAGCAGTATCTGCTGTGGGAGGCAACTCATAAATCTGATGCTACTGTCTCAATGGCAGCTATACAAAGGATCCCATTTGCTCAGTCTCTGTCCATCTGTTCTAAGAATCACAGTCTATGGATAAATGGAGAAAACATTTGTCTGTGGTCTCCATGAGGGTATTAAAGTGCTTGCCTCATATACTGTATTTTCAGTAAGGTTTGATAGGCAAAGTATAACACTGGAAATGCTTGACAGTGACTTAAAAGAAAGACACATAGTGTAGGCTACCACAGCCTTTACTGTCAGCAGCCTGATGAGGGGTTTAAGTGACCTATAATGCAATGGCTGAGTCTGCTATGGTGGACACCAGGATGTAGCATAGCCATATCCTATCAATCCTGACTCTGTCTTATCCTGTTAAACAAAATCAAAACATTGTTTACAGATTTATTTTTTCAGGGACCCTTGATGTTTGGTCCAGAAAATGATAAGTCACAGAGATAAGAAACGGCAGGAAGGCAAACCTTTATTTCAAAGGTGTGAAACTTCACCTTCTTCCAGCAATGCTGTCTCTCAAAGACATAGAACAGTCCACAAAAAGCCACAACTGCAGAAGCAATAATCGTAATAGCAGCTAGTTAGTTTACATGTGTGTGTGTGTGTGTGTGTGTGTGTGTGTGTGTGTGTATATATATATATATATATATATGTGTGTGTGTGTGTGTGTGTGTGTTGTCCACGTATAACACAGGATAACTCTTCCTTGAAAGAACCAGACAACAGGCAGAATAAGGTAATTAGCGTTTTCTTTCCCTTTATTCACACTCAAGTATCTGATGAAGTTCTGTTTTTCTTGAGTGTGAATAAAGGGAACAAAAGCACTAATTACCTTACTCTGCCTGTTGTGTAGTTCTTTCAAGAAGAGTTATCTTGTGTTATATGTGGACAATTGTATGTGACTTCAGACTATTTTGTACATATATATATATATATATATATATATATATATATATATATATATATATGTATATATATATATGTGTGTGTGTGTGTTTGTGTGTGTGTGTGTGTGTGTTTATAGGCAGATATACATATATAGATATATATAAAAAAACATAATGCATCTGACTTAGAATAGGCCTAAGATTAAGCCAAATTAAAAAAATAGACTTATAAACTAAATTACAGAAATTCTGCTTTGTGAAATTGCCGAAATGTGCTTGATTCCAAACTCACAGACGGTAAATGGTCACCCATGTCATCATTTCCTACATTCCGCCTTCATTACATTTTTGTAGACTTCCAGTCTTTTCACTGTTTCTTAAACCTTTTTTTTCAAACACCCTTTATTGAATTACCACTTGTGACATAGGCAAATTTACAGTCATATAAAAGTAATCAAACTATATTAACATAACAAACAATATACTTCACATATATTGCTATATATCATAAACTAAGCAATATTACATAAATTATTCAATTCATGCTTTTTTTAAACAAGAAACATCTTTATTAAACCATAACTTATTACATAGACAATCATACATTAATATAAATGAAAACAAACCACATTAACACAATCCTAGTTGCAAGCATTTTACACCACAAACCATACTGACACACTCCCAGTTGCAAACATTATGCATCACTTGTAATCTACCCAATCTTTCTCACTCAGTCATTACATAGCTCATTTAAGTCCTGCCACCTTTTAGACCTCATTCTTCCCTTGTATATATTGTTCCCACAATTCCCATTTTTTCCTATGTAGTTTGCTACTACCCTTTTCTAAAGATCTCAGTTCTAATTGTTTTATTTCTGTTACTATAGTCACTACTACTGTTTCTTAAACCTTGATGAAATAAGAGCATATCATCTTGTAAGATGACATAAATAAAAATCTTTTTTTCTTCTTTTGGTATCTATCTATTTGACTGTACTTCTGACCTTCATCTTACACAGCCTCTGAACCTCATTGTGCCTAATACCCTATGTAGGCGATCCCTCTTTATTAAACTACACAACCACTAACAAGCTTAAAATAGTCCATAACATACAGGTACTGCCACCTGTCCTTTAACATTTTGTTACTCAGCTAAAATGCTTCAGTTTCCAATGTTATATAGATTTTAGCAGAAATCTTCTAGTTAAAACCTACTGATCTTAGCAGCATCAGTTGAGAATTTATCTTGTCAGGCAGTAATAGAATTTTTTTCGCTAACTTCCACAACTTTTTACTCTACCTTTAAAACAAGAACTTTTCTATGTTCACTCACATAATTTGCAGTAAATAACTTCTGTGGTGGCATCCAGACTTAAGCAACTTTACCTCCTGGAAAAATTGGGAACTCCAGTGATGCTAATTCTCATAACTCCTTCAATATGCTTTGTAACTGAAGTAAAACATCATTTGCCATCATAATACAGCTATGCATCTTAGAAAGCAACAATGAAGGCATTTCTCCCAAAAACACAGCATTTTGGGATAGTGTAAGTAACGTTTCAAGTAGGTCAGATTCCTTCTTTCCATTTCTCTCTCTCTGTCTCACTCTAGCAGGATGCAATGTCATTACAGGGTTAACTGGAAACATCCCTAAAGCATCCGCACCGCAGGCTCATCCAACAGTCAGTCTGAGTCCACTCAAATCATCTACCATTTATTTAGGACAAACTGTGTACCATCTTTGCCCTGGTGCTTTAAGTAAGTGTTAGGGGTATACAGTCTTCTGCTTGTATTTTAGCATGCATAATGACTTGCTTGAAGATGAGTGTTTCAGTGTCCTAATTTGTAAGCAATTGCCTTATAGTCTGTAAACCCTCCTCCACTGACATCCGACTTGTCAGCTCCACTTCCTAAAGGACACTGTCATTTTCATACTGCTCTTACTCTTACTTACTATTTCTTTCTCTTTTATTTTCTTCAGTTCTCCTAGACTTCCTATTCCCATTACTTATATCCTCCTGTCTGTCTTTAGTGGAACTGCATGCCTTCAAGGAAGTCACCCTTGGTCTCCTTCCTTCCTTTCTTATTTTTCCTTGGTTGAGACAGTTATTAAATCACTTTCAGCTCTGAGCTAGTATTTTTCCACAGTCAACATTGACTCAGTGCACTCATCTGTCTCTTTAGAGTGTTTTTATTTTTCTATGGAACTATTATGGCAGCCTAAAAAATAAATAACTTAGTCCACTACAACAGCTCAATTCTCTTAGACCACAGCAATCCATCTCCTTTACGTGTGCTCATTTCATTGTTTTTAGCAGTCCACTGTCTCCCTTCCTTAAGTTTATTTATCTTCTTGTGTAACCACTTTGAGTTCTGAGCCAGTAATTTTCCAGAGCTGCACTACTACTTCTGGCTTACGTCTTCTCATTGTTTTGCAGATATGTGGAGGTTGGAGTGGTCTTTGGACTTTGCATTTCAAAATCCATAGAAACTGCCTTACATTATGCAGTTGTTTCAACAGTCAAGTGCAATTTTTTACTGTTATCACCATTAGTCAGGCCAAACTCTTTCACTAAAACTGTATCCTAGAGCAACAAAATCAAGATTTCATCTGCCAGCTGAAAGGCCTTTTAAACTGCATTGTTCCTTTTACTTATCTCTCTCAGCAGATCTGTGGCTGTTTAAATTAAGTCATTGATCTTTTTTTTTCTCTGTCTCTTTGCTAAGTTTTCAACCCACCTTGTTTGCTCTTGCTAATGTTCGAGCTCACTATGGTCCTTTACCCTACCCCCAATTCCCACCCTGGCAGAGTGGCCACTGCATCAAACAGGCTGGTAAAATGGAACAGGGCAAATATCGGTTTGGATATTTTAAGAACAGCTTGGAAACATATCACATGAATTAGTGAATGGTATTCTGGCAAAACTGGATGGGCATTGTTGCCCATGCTTGAAGTACTGATATGTGTATATATAAGAATGGAAATATACTTATAACAAATAAGAAACCAGAAGGGTCTCATAATTTAAAGTCTATGGACTGTATAAACATGCTTGGAAGGAGCTAATAATAAAAATAAACATTACAGCTTGAGGTCTCTCAAATAACTAAGCAACAGCCAAGAAAAAAAACACACAAAAGTTATGTAATGTATGATTTTAGTAAATCTAGACATAAAATATATAATTGTCATATAAGATGAAACAGTCTGCTGAATTTAGATATTAAAGACAGGATTTAATAACATGGGTTTGTGTATAATAACACTACTGTCTTAACTTGTCATAAATGACATACACTACATTGAACATCAAGGGGAAGCATGATGATTTTCTTATATAAGTAAATATGCATAACAAGTAATTGCTTTAACTTGAACTGTAGTTTTTGTAACCCATCTTGACCATATATAATATTTAAGCAGTTACCAAGATAACTAATGCTTTATACATGACATCAAGCTGACAAAGTTGTTCAACAGAAAAAAATAGAAGCCTGAACTTGAAATGTCACAGAATGTAACAATCATATTCTGAACAAATAGTATTAAATTGACAATAGACACTCAGTTTAATAACATGAGCTTGAGTATAATAACATTACTGTTTTAACTTGTCATAAATAACATATACTATATTGAACATCAAGGGGAAGCATGATGATTTTTTCATATAAGTAAACGTGCATAACAAGTCATATAATTGCTTTAACTTGAATTGTGGTTTTGTAACACATCTTGACCATACATAATACTTAAGCTGTTAAGAAGGTAACTAATGTTTTATACATGACATCAAACTGACAAAGTTGTTCAAGGGAAACAATAGAAGCCTGAACAAGGAATGTCACAGAATGTAAAAATCACATTGAACAAATAGTATTAAATTGACAATAATCACTCAATTTAACCTTTGCTGATTATACAAAATAGAATGTTGCCATTTAAATCTAAAAACTTTCAGTATATGCCATAAAATGGCAATTTATGAATATGGAAAGGGAACTTGTAATCATTAATCACAATAAGTGAATTTGTTGTTTTAACCTATAATTTCACTCATTTTATAACAAGAAATGACAGATATGAAAATCCTTATGTGTAGGAAATGGGGGGGAGAGGGATGCACTGATAATTAAAATGCACTAGCTTTCATCAATGTTTACATAAAACAAACTTGATACTTTAAGTAAGTTAGCAACAAACAAAGTGATTACTTAAATGCTGGCAAACAGTGAAATATAACTTCTGATATATCAAGTAAAATACATTGTATTATAAACATTAGGTATAATATTATTACCATCTATTTATATAAGTAATACGTTTTGAAAGACTTCATCAATAAGGGTGAATATGTTAAATAACTATGTGCAATAATCTTTTAGTGTGTTTTTTTTTATATGATACATCATACTTTACTATGATTGAATTGCTTGTCATCTATCTTTCATGTAAATATTAATTGCTTAAATAATAAGTAGACATTTATATTGTATTAGAATTCTGTTTAATTTACAATAGTACTATATCTGTTCAAAATAATATAAATATTGCTTATTCCTATTACAAATATTCTCCATATGATAGTTCAATTTATGGAGCTCAGATGTTCTGGATTGTCACTGTATGAGTTATAATCTGATGGACATAGGTTTATCCATCAGACTAGGAATGATTTTCATTCCATGGCTAGTGCGGATCTTAGTTTTGTTAACATTTATTAATTTAAATTTATTTCACAAAAACATTTTTAGTATGTCTGACCAAAACATTACTTTACTGGTAAACACTCAAAGTATAAAACTGATAATTTCCTTTAAAAGCTCAAACATATACTTTATAGTTATCAGAGGAAAATGTTTAATAATCACAATAAAACAAAAAATAAATAGTCTAAGTAACCCAAGATGGATTTAACTTTATTATCTTTAAATACCAATGGCTTAAACAATCCTAACAAGAGATCAAATCTACTGAAATATTTAAAACTGAACAAAGCACAAATTGTCTTCCTTCAAGAAATGAATTTCAAAACAAATGATAATTACAAATAGAATCCTAAGGAATATATGATATTGGCGCAATCCACTTATAAGACAAAGACAAAAGGGGTAACAATTTTATGGAAAACAAATGTGATTAACCCAGAAATCATTTATAAGTATGAAAATAAAGAAGGCCTTATGGCATTAGTAATACTTAAATATAATAACAGAATATGGACTCTAGGCAATCTATACTGGTTCCCAGGCATTGGATCAGGAACTGTTAAAAACACTTGGATTTAATTTCCAATAGTTATAAAGGCAACTTAACATTAGGAGGAGATTTTAACTGTATATTTGATATTTCTAAAACTACAAATAAAAGATCACTGCGTACATTTGCTGTATCAAAAACTTTAAACAAGTGGGTGGAATCATTTCATCTTGTAGATACTTTCAAATTTAAGGAAGATATATCTTTGTTGCTTTCCCATCAAGATCTCAGATTTGGTACCCAAACTAGAATAGATAAAATATTTGGTGCCCATGACTTACGCTCTAAAATCATTAATTTCTCAATCACTCCCTGCCCCTATTCAGACCACAGTTCATTGATACTAAAACTTTAAAATGGGTACAAACTATTAATCTTTAACTCCAGAATTCCAGCATATATAACTAAAATTAAAGAGTTTAAACCCTGGCTATTATCTGAATTACAGTTTTTCTTAGATATTAATTACACCACACAGATAAATAAAATAATGATATGAGACTCATTAAAAGCTTACATATATGGTAAAACCCTAACTTGGTATAAAAAAACCAGAGAATGGGATTCTGAATTATTAGATCTACAATCCTAACTTTGTCAGTAAAAGCTAAAAAAAAATCAAAATCATTTGGAGATGAAAAAGAAAGCAAACAATAAATACAATGAAATTCTAACACATAAAACTAGTTTAGCTTTAGAAAAACTAAAAATTAATACATTGGCAACTTCTCCCAAATATCTACATAATTTATCCACAAGAATTAAAATACAATCAAAAGCTACTAACATTAAAAGTATCTTCCATGAAAAGAAAGGGGAATATGTCTCAGATATAGGTGACACTCTTGATGCCTATAGAAATCACTATATGGAACAGTTCCAAAAAGAAAATATACATATCGCTCAATTAAACCTAGATGAAAAATGTTCTAATATAAAAAAATACCACAAAAACTAGATCTGTAAGCACCCATATCCTACAAAGAAATTGCAGATACAATAAAAGAGGGTAAAAATAATAAAGCTCCAGGTATAGATGGCATAATTATGGAAATATATAAACTTTTTTCTTTAAAGATACTATCCCTCTTCCATAAAACTCTATTAGAAATTCAGTCACAAGCTTTAATACCATCCTCTTGGAGATATTCCTTAATCACACCAATCTTAAAGGAATAAAAATCCCCAAACCTTTGTACCTCATATATACCTATATCATTAAATAATGAATATAAGATATTTATGACAGTATTAACTAATAGAATGAAAATACCACTATCCAAAAGAATAAATAATGATCAATCTGGATTTATATATCACAGACACACATGACAATATTAAAAAGATAATTTCTCTTATAGATTATGTTAATAAAGAAAATAAACACTCATAATTGGCTTAGATATAGAGAAAGTCTTTGATTCCTTAAACTGGGACTATTTATTCAAAATTCTGGTGTTATTTGAATTTCCTCCTTCCTTTGTTCATCTACTAAAGAATATATATACAAATAATTTAGCTTATGTTAAGCTAGGTCCTTTCACCTCTGAATTTATACATATAACAAAGGGTATTAAACAAGGATGTCACATGTCACTTCTGTGGAAGGTTGGGTGCCGGGCTGGCAACTCGACAGTGTAAAACTCCACTGCCAACCATGAGCGGACAGGTGATCCGCTGTGGCGACCCCTAACTGGGGAAAGCTGAAAGGAGAAGAAAAATGGACACATTTTTACAGGACTTCAGGACTCCATTTCAATAAATCAAAATCAAAATTTTTATTTTTAAATAAAAAAAAAGAATTGCAGATGAAGGGGAATCACATTATAGGGAAACAAGAATCTAGCTTAAAATATATAGAAATTGAGTTATGCAAGGATAATAATGAATTAGTCTCAAAAACTACAATAATATCAATATAATTAAAATCTCTGTGGAAAAGTAGAACAAAATAATATTAGCATTTGAAGATAGACTACAGTTAATAAAAATGGTTTTACTACCCAATATTCTATATATAGCTTTGGCAATACAACTGTTACCAGAAAGGAATATACTCAAAGAAATAAAGTCATGCCTAATAAAATTTTATGGTTTCCCAAAAAGAAACACAATAGCTTTAATACATCATATCAGACTATAGAAACAGGGAGGATTAAACTTTCCTGATATAGAAACATATATAAAAGCATCAATATCTAAAACACTCTTAGATTGGATAAGTTCAAATTATTCTGCAAATTGGAAAGAATTACTAACTGCAATATCAATAAACGAATTTGATTTACAAAAGAAATAGATAAAAACAATTTGCCATGGCACATATGTATTAGTATGCAGTATAACATAACTAAACCCACTAAAACTCATATGATTAATTATTACATTGACTCATTTAGGAAAATTATTAATGCAAATATAGATTTAAAAATCTGGTTTGATCTTTTAACACCATTCATAGTTACAAAGAGCTATCCACATAAAATATACAGAGAAATAATTAATTCCTGGGAACAGAAAGGATTTGTTTGTTGGTTTCAATGTATCAAAGAACTAAAAGTTCTGGATATGTAAACAATAGAAACAACATACAAAATTCCACAACAAGATTGGCTAACTATGCAAAGCATTCTGACATATTCACAAGATTTATGCAGAATAATTAGTAATTCTTCATTTAAACAAATACCTAAACTTACGAAATACCTATATGAAATCATATATAATGATTATGACATGGGAAATAGCATATCAAAACTTTACAAGATATTGATAAATTATAAAACAACAACCAAATCCTCATATTGGAATTATATAACAAAAGGACACTCATTACAGCTAAATGAAGAAATTAAATCAAATATTTTATTATCAATAAAACATACATCCTTTACACATTACTGGAAAGCTTTTTAATTGGAAATGCCTGCACAGAGCATTCTTAACTCCAGATAGAATTACTAAAAATTAAATCTTCCACAAAGGGAATATATTGGAGGTGTGAGCAAATGCACAATGGAGATTGGAATCACATTTTTTCAACTGTGTTAAAATTAAGCCATTTTGGAATGGTATTAAAAACTTTTTGCAAGATTTATTTAATGAATCGTTTAACTTATCTAAAGCTCTAGTATTATTAAATGTGTATGAAGGTCCTCATTTGAATGAGTCAAATATGTATCTAGTATGGAAAATACTTGCAATCTCAAGGAAGTGCATAACAAGAAGATGGAATACAAACACAATACCGACTTTGGAAGACTTCTACAGCCTAGTGAAGACCACAGCATTGTTGGAAATTAAAATTAAAGAATTAAGGATTCATCCTAAGCCATTTATTAACAATCCATGGAAAAACGTTTTATCATTGATTGACACTTTACAATAACTGAACAGATATACTCTGATAACAGGATTGTTATACCTATAAAGTAATTGCATATATTGAGCTTTGTTATAGTATCAGGCTGATGTAAATAGTGTACATAGTTATTTAAGATGTTATATACAAATACTATGGAATTTATTCAACTGTATTTGAAAAATAAAAATTTTTTTGAAAAAAAAAAAGTAAAAAGACTGTTGGGTCAGATGAACTGGATGATTTTGGAGGACTAGAAGCCAGATAGGATAAAAACATTAAGTCCAAGAAAAAAAGATTTCTGGGCATGCATGCTATCCCTGGAATGAGATAGACTGGGGTATTCTAAAAGTAGGCACACAAATCTACTTCAGAAGCTCAAAGTTTCAAAACTTTGAACTTCAAACAGCCAAGACCATAAGATCCAAATTTTGAAACTTCAAAAACATATTAAAAAATTAAAAACAAATTTTTTTTTATGTTTTTCCTGTGCCACCAGACCCTATGCTAAATAAATATACCAACTCTGAGATTAAACTACAGTGAGGAAAAGGGTAAATTTCCCATTCTGCACTGTACAGCAATCTCCATTTAGAACATTTGAAGTTTCAAAACTTCAATCTTATGGTCTTGGCCTTCTGAAGTTCGAAGTTTTGAAACTTCAAGCTTCTGAAGGGGATTCATATACATTTATCAGTGTGTACAAGTTGAAGTTTTTGATGTTTATGCAGTAAAGTGTTCCTTGGGTCAGTCTCCATTTAAGTTCAAAACACAAAGATAAATATGTGTAATAATTTATCTTAATGTACAATAATCTGTATCAAGCCCCATTTATGTTCTAAAATAACAGACGAAGTATGTCCACCAATTTATGTTAGCTGTTTTAAAATGATTATTCAGGTCTATTGAACACGCAGTTAAAAGGGATTATTATAATAATGTTTTGCTTTTCTAATTCTGTTGAAGGGCGAGTGTTAACTATACCAGTAACTAGAACAATGTGGAACACTGAGTATTTAGTTTTGCCCTGTTAGGATGAGACATATGTAGGCAACTATTATTTTATGCAGATTACTTAAATAAGTGTCAGGACACAGCTGCTGTGGTGGTGCTGCGGTAGCATTGTCGCCTCATAGTGAGACGTTGTCCCCTTCGATTCTCAGCTAGAGCGTCTTCTGTGTGGAGGCATACGTGAATGGGGCGTGCCTTCATTGAAGGTTGTGCATCAGGGCTGGTAACCCGGTATGTAAAAATCCACTACCAATCATTAGCGGACCTGAGTTCCGCTGTGGCGACCCCTAACCGGGAAAAGCCGAAAGACACAAACAAACTTAAAATAAACAAGCAAAGTTAAGTTCCTCTTCCTGACACTTATTTAAGTTTGTGTCTTTCGGCTTTTCCTGGTTAGGGGTCGTCACAGTGGAACTCCGTTCTGCTAATGATTGGCAGTTGATTTTTACGTACCGGCTTGCCAGGCCTGACGCACAAACTTCAACAAAGCTACGCCCATTCACACATGTCTCCTAGCAGAAGACGCTCTAGCTGAGAATCGTTTATTTTAAGTAGTATGATAAATATCCTGAATAATCTATTATAAAAATAATTATTTTGCTTATATTTAAATTTAGATGCCAGACAGGAAATATGTTTGTTACCAGAAACTGTATAAGTAAGCTGTTACAACCAAATAAATTCAAATAAAGCCAATTTGTCACTATATTCACCTGATATTGTGTTACTTACAGAAACATGGCTAAAGTCACACATTACAGGTAATGAAATATTAGCACCAGGTTATAATATCCTACTCAATGACAGAAAAATAAAAAAGAGAGGTGACATAGCAATATTATTTAAAAAATCAGCTTAATGTTGATAATCTGAATCTAGACACCCCTACTTTTGACAATGCTGAAACAATTCTTACCAAAAAAAAAAATGAATCCCCTAAAATATATTAACATAATTGGATGCTACATCCCTGCAGGTGACAACATACCCACACTAAAGGGGTCTATATCACTTTATTGAATGGCTATTCAGTGAATAGCCATTTGTCAAACCCCTATTTATTGAAGCTGCTCTTCACTGAATGGTGAGTTTTGATTAGGGCAAATCAGCAGTTGGCCACCATCAGGAATTTGCCCTTTTCCCCAGTACAGCGCAATCTCAGAGTTAGGGGGGTGGGGGGTGTAGCCTTCCACCTTGGTAGGTTTTAAATTTTATGTTTTTTTTTTTTTTTTTTTACGGTGGCTTGGTTGGTCAACTGCTGATTTCCCCAGTTAAAATATGACATTCGATGAAGAGCGGCTTCAATAAATAGGGGGTTCGATGAATGGCTATTTGCTGAATAGCCATTCGATAAAGTGATACAGCCCCCTCTAGAGAACCTACTGAACTGGGCCTCCAATGCACTTCCACATGAAACTATCAAGGGGGATTTTATCATAGATTAGCTAACTTATAGCTCTCAGAATCCCACTAATTTCATCAACCTTCATGGATTTACTCAAATCATCCAATCTCTCACAAGATTGATAAGTCCTCCAACAGACAGTCAGTTCTCGACTGGATACTAATAAACAGACAAGCCCATTCCTTTCATTCTGGCTGCCTACCAGATGGCCTGAGTGACCACATGCCAACATATATATTAAGGCTCTGCACAGGTCAGGCTAAACCTACCATTTACAACCAAATAAGAAACCTAAGAAACTTTAACCCCACTAACTTCATTACAACTCTAAAAAGTTGCTACTAAGAACCACTCAAGCTACTCAACCTTGAAGAAGCAGTTAAATATTTCATTTCTACCTTCTTAAATGTCTTGAACACATATGCTCCGCCAAGAACTATTAGAGTTAAAACCAATTCTGCTCCTTGGTTGACTAAAGAGACAAGATCACTACTGAAAATTAGAGAGAAAGCCTGGGACCAATGGCACAAAACTAGATCTCAAGCCAATAAGCAAACACACTTAGAGGTAAGAAATAAAGCAAAGGAACTAATCAACTAAGACAAGACTAACTACTACTACAATATCTAAAGGCAGCACCAAAACAACCCCAAGAGTTCTGGACAGCCATCAATAACATACTCCTCAGAGGTAAATCTAGTACACCCTCCCCAACCACTAGGTAAATCTAGTACACCCTCCCCAACCACTACAAATATCTCAAAAAATATAGCTACCCAATTCAATAAATACTTTGCTGAATCCATTTTATCTCTATCCAATCCTCATCACTCCTCCTTCTCCAATGAACCACATAATAACAACTACAGGTTCACCTTACAATCAGTCTCTATGGACAAGATTAAAAAAATACTAAAAAAGCTAAAGCCCACAACATTAGCTGCCACAGCATTAACTACCAGCCAATTTTCTAAGAATCACTGCCGATGCAATAGCCTACCCAGTAGCTATTCTTATTAACAGATCCACATTTGAAAACATAGTCCCTGAGATCTGGAAAATTTCCCATATTATCCCACTACACAAAGGAGGTAATTCCACCAAACTGATCAACTATTGCCCCATTGCTATTCTATCCCCTCTATCTAAAATCCTAGAGAGATGTATACATACACAAATCATGGAATACCTAAATACATACAAACATCTGTCAAGCACACAACATGGTTTCTGCCCTTTTCATAGTACCACTACCACTCTAATGGCATTCACAAATACAGTAAACAACCACAGAAATAACGTGAATTTCATATCTGCAATTGTTCTTGACCTCTCCAAGGCCTCCGATATGGTCACACACAATAAATTCATAAATGTTCTTTCTGGGCTAAATAATAGGAAATTCTCTATTGCCTGGTTCCAAAGCTATTTATCAGATTGACAGCAAGCAGTTCAATGGCAGCAGGATGTCTCCTCCCTACTTGCAGTTACACTAGGAATTCCCCAAGGTTCCATCCTAGGACCCGTACTGTTCTCCCTCTTTACCAACAATCTAAATACTTCTACTCCACATGCTTCAGTTATCCAATATGCAGATGACTCCACATTAATATGTGCTGCTTCATCTCTTCAAGACCTCCAATCACTCATACAAGCTTCCTTTCTTTCGGATGAAACACTGCTTACTAATTTCCAAGTAATTCTAAACCCTAATAAAACCAAACTTCTTATTTTCCTACCCACAAGATGTACAACACTCGCTCTCCCTTTTAGTATCATGTCCAAGAATAAAACTATTATTTCTCCTGTCATAAACACTAAACTACTTGGGGTTGAGATTGACTGTAATATGAAATTTGATACCCATATCTCCCAAACTATAAAGAAGGCTCGCAAAAAACTGGGCATTCTATACAGAAATAAACAATTTCTTACTAAAAACACTAAGGCTGCAATTACACATACATACCTCATCTCAACACTTCTTTATGCATCCCCACTTCTGACTAATCTTACAAAAACAGACATAGCAAAACTGGAGTCCTGTTACAACAAAATTGCCAGGTTTGCCCCAGATTCTCCATACATGTCACATCATTGTCTAAAGCAGCTTAATTGGATGGAACTTCCTCAACTCCTCCTCTAAAACCAACTTACTTTAGCTCACAAAATTCTGTATCATGCTGATGACACCCCTGCACTACAGGATCTACTTAATCCTTACACCAGCCATAGGACTCTCTGCTCCAGTAATACATTTCTCCTTGAAGTCTCTAAAGCCAATAATGCAGCAGGAGAATCCCTCTTCTCATGTTTTATAGCTAAAAAATGGAATACTCTACTCCCAAACAGAACAACTACGTCCTCCACAATTCAATTAAAAAAATACTAAAAGCTCATCTAGACGATACATGGCTCTGTTCATGTGGCAGTCCCTGCTAGTCCATTCCCTGAGCCTCATAGACTATCAACACCTTTTTCAAAAATCTACTGCAAACCTACTAGTCATATTTTGGTTACATTCTTTTTCTTCTACCTTTCCTCATCATCTCCTAGTGCAGCTAACATTCATCTACCTTGTGTAAACAATAAGACTGTATAATTCTTATAAACTGGAATCTCTGACATGATATATTGATCGATATATATTTCTTTGACATACTACAGATTTGAAATGTTCTACATGTCCTCTTGCTTTTTAATACTTATTTGTAAATGTACGTATTAGTAACCATGCATAAATTATGTGTATTCTTCATCATTTTGTATCCCATCATCTTACTGTACAATGTGCTGTTTATTAAATGTGGAGCTTTTCTCCCCAGGCCTCCACTGAAGAAGGACTTATATCCAGTTAGATTTTCCTTGTTACTAAATGTAAAATAAAATAAAATAAAATAAAATAAAGCTTTTAAGACAACGTTTTAGAAAGAGATATTACATGGCTTAGATTCAAGTGAATTTTCAAAAAAAAAAAAAAACTTCCTAAGGTGGCCTGGTATGGGTAAAATGTAAAAGCAAAGTTTAAGAAAGGTATATTAGAAAATGTTAACAATAATTTCAGTCTATACTATTTAAAATACTAGGTAAAAGATACTTGTAAATAGTTATTCAATGTTTAGGATGCTGCCTCTTTCCTATGAGCATCTCTTAAGTAGTAAACTATGGAAGTAGTTGTCTGTGAATTGAATATTAACATTGTGAGGGATGAAAATTGGATAATAAAAAGTTAGACCTAGTAAACAGAATAAATATGCACAGAAGGTCAATGCAGGTCACACGGTTAATAATTAAGATTTAGTAGATGATATTTAAGGAACATATTGTTGAAGTAGAAGTTTTATCCCTCTTTATATGGCATTTGAAAGGTTTCTAATACAAGCCATGATGTTTCAGTAAGTGGCCATGAAGAGTATGAGGCTTTGGGGTCTCTGATTACTGAAATGGCTTTTTTAGTTTTACTAGGTTAGCAAAATGTGTTGAATTATTTGGCATATGATGTGAATTGGAAGTATTGCATACATATATGCCAGTCATGCTTACATTGATTTACAAACCAGAGTAAGAATACAAATGAGAGGTATAAAAAAAGTATGTCTAAAGAAAAGTACAGTCCCCTAACTCCTGTTGGTGCTGCCACTGGGTGGGAGAGGTGATTATACAATCAAAGCAGATGCATCATGAGGGCTGTTAGAAACTAAAATGCTGTGCATTATTGTAAGTAATGATGAAATAGATAGAATGGATATCAATCTCTTTTGGCTATAATTTTAAGATGATAGCAAGTCCAAACTTAAACTCTGTAAAATAAATGAGAATTGCTCCCAGATTGCAGGAAGGAATATTGTTATTTTTCCTTTTTGACTACGATTTGAAGTAGGCCAAGCCCGGGATATAAGAGGAAGAATGGCTAAGGGAGCATTAGAAGGGTGAAGCACACATTGTCTGAAGGCAGTGTTATGGGCATAAATGTCAGTTAGCCGAAAGAACATATTTTAGTCGAGAGGCATGAGTGACACTGCAGACAGAGGTAATATAACAAACAGTACTGCTGGGATAATGGCCAAAGGAACAAAGGTAAGTTGGGTAAGAAGTATAATTATGTCTGGCATAATAAATGATGTGTAAAATCAGATCCCCTTCTAATACTTGAACGGCCATATTATCAACACTTGCCCAACATAGCCTTTTCTACACTGTAGTGTGATCCAGGAGTTGGTATATATAGGTGGGGGGTGTGGGGCGAGGGGGGTGCTGTTCCCCACTTAGGTGGGCTTTATTTACTTTGGTGTGTGTTTTGTTGAAGTTTGGGTAAGTATTTACTTGCCCTGGGAAAAATTTGCCATTTGAGTATTTCGTTTTTGTGATTTTCGTCTTACAAAAATGAAATTTGACGATATGTCCATTTAAGTATTAGAAGTAGATCCATAAAATCAGTAGGGGTATGTATTTATCAAAATGAAAGTGGAAAATCTGGATGACTCTAGCTTTCACCCCAAATACAATGACAATAAGATTTGGATAAAAAAAAACTGGTTTACAATAGAAAAAAAACTATGCTGCTTCATCACATTAAACATTTGGCCCACAGTCCAGAAGAGATGAGGGGCCAGTTTGCTCCAGCAGAAAAAGTAATGGACAAGAATAAATAATGTCGTACTATCTGTCTCATGACTCCTGCCACCCTGGATTATGTCAGATGAAACAATACTGCATGGCCTTCACAGAAGCATCAGTCAGTTAGCAACACAAGGTAAGGAAACAAAGAAAGGGAGATAACCAATTGGGAGTTATTTATTTTAGATGTGACTGCTAAAAGCCTAATGAGTTCATTCACTGGGTAGAGGTGTTTTCTTGACCACTAAGTTGTTATCAAACACTTAAAATGAGCTTCTGTTTTAAAAGTTGATAACATTGGTCATACTAGACACAATGTGAACTAAATCTATGAATTCTAACATATATATATATATGTATATATATATATATATATATATATATATATATATATATATGTATATATTAATATATAGATATATATAGATATAGATATATAGATTAATATATATTTGTTTTTATATACACAGAAAATAAATACACACATTGCAGAACAAAATTGTTTAAATGCAGCTTTAAAATAATCTGCATAATTGGAAGCAATGTGAAACATTCTTTTTAATCATAGCAAAAGTTAAATATTATATGAATTTTATATATGAGGGCACACTGTATTTCTTAGATTAATATAGTGAAAAACATATACTTAATGAAATATTACTTTATAGTGTACAAGCTAAGACTGTTAAATAGGACTGTTACAGCCTAGTAACAAATTTTATCTATATATTATATCTATAGGCCACTGGCATTCTAAGAAGATAGTGATATTTAAACACAGGATAGCAGTTTTTTCCACTCTTAATTGCAATTCTAATTCTTAGTGTCTCACCCAGACCTGCCTAATACAATGTTTGATTATACATTATATGCATTTAAGTATCTTACCTTCTATCTGTGGGATGTCATGATTGAAGGCTGGCTGTGTGAACAAAAATAGAGAAAAAGGAATATTATAGCTCTGCAGGTCAAAGTACATTGTTTTATGAACAAGCTCAGAATGGAAATGAATATTTCTTTGTGGGCTAGTCATCATATCTCTTTCAGATTCTACAACATTGTCATTTATTATCGGTTTCAAAATTAAGTCACTGTACATTTTTCCACAGCATTATGATAACTTTTCCTTATTATAAACTAACATGGACTAGTCTTAGAATTTAAAGCATAAGTATTACTGAACTTGCAGGTCAAATCATCCTTGTTAGGCAACTGAAAGCAAGATATGAAGTCAGCAAAGAAGGGACATAATAGTATACCTCTCAACCTCTTAGTGCAAGAAATCTAGACAAAACGTAAAAAAATAATGGGGAACAAAGGCTCAAGCACTGGGACAGACTTTAAATATTGCTCTTATAAACTTAGAATGTGCTAGAATATCAGGATTTGTGTTAGCATGTGTTTTTTGAAGGACTCAGAGTCTGAAACTCAAATATATATCATTATTTAGTTACTTCAATCCTCAGTGATTTGCCAGAAAACTGCAAATATTTAAGAGGAGCAAACTAGAAACATGAATCAAAAATCTGGGCATTCTGCGAAAATCTGGACAGTTGAGAGGTATGCAATAGTAGCCAGTAAGACAAATGGATCCAGAAAGTAAAGAATAAACTAACACACATACACACATGCACACAGAAACTCATAAACACTCATAGGTACACACACACACACATGCGCACGCGTGCACACACATGCATATTCTTACACGCATATACACACAACACACATAAAGCAATAACTGATGTACCACCTGCCACTACAATTAATGTAACCAAATGTGTTTGTCAACTTATTATTATTTGCAAATATGCTGGGGTTGCCATTTATAAAAATGCTCTGCTGACATTTTTATGTGCTATATGCTGTTTTACAATATTAATACTGTTTGCACAATTTACCCAGTCATCAAATATAAATATATAAAATAAAATAAAGCTTTACTTCACAGCAAACTCTTTGGGAAAAAGTTTCACATTAACTGAAATTTTGATTTATGGCACTTCATTGACCTCAGCAAGACACACTCAGGATGTAAATGTTGTCAGTGGCTCAACAGTGAAAAACTATAGAAACACTTTGCTTTATACAAGCTGAGGCACATTCTCTTCAAAAAAGCATAACATTTAAATGGACAGAAATGGTGGGGGTCTTCATAATCTGTGGTACTTAGAAATGAAAGATGTAAAGAACACTTTAAAAATAAATAATGTTATTAGAAACATGCAAGTAAGTATAAATACCTAGATAATAATATAATTAGGTAACATGGAGAATGCTGAAAGCATTTTTTCTTAAACAACATGAATAATGCATGGAAAAAAATGAACAACAGAACTATTTTTGACAGTAGAGGGTTTAAACAGATTCGTAATGAAACACAGAAACTGCTCATGGTACAGTTTACATATCCAAATATGTAGCAAATACTTAATCCTACCAACTAAAGAAGACTCACCAATATAGAATACAGCAGACAATGATACCTTCTTAGTATACAGTTATTAAATCTAAGAAATGAATGTATTAAATTTGTTTAGAAGAGTCTATCCACAGCCACATAAATATTAAATTACAATAAAATAACAAGGATTGTTCTATTAAAGCTACCATTTAAAAAAAAAAAAGCAAAATTTAACAATACACAATTGAGCTAGCCTTCCTCAGATCTTATTATTCAAACATTCAAAGTGAAATTTACATTTTTCAGCAACAGCCTCCTTTTACATTAATGACCACGTAATCTAGAGTGGTAAATAAAACTATGTATGTCCACTACAAATTATTCATGATTCCATAATGCATCATTCTCACTTTTACGCACAGAGCCTACAAATGTTCATAAATCCTGTGTGGTCTTCCCTACACTATTGGCAAGTAAGACTGGATGGTTGTGGATGTTAACAATGCTTTTAACTTTAAACGCATGCTGAAGGGAAGGAACATGCACCACTAATTGATTATTTTTGATCATGTATATGTACTTAATTAGTAATGAATTCATGTATACAGAAAGCCTACATTTACCACTGCTTATTTACATTTTGATAGCAACTACCCAATAAGGATGAATAATGTGATGAAAGGACAACTCGTTAGGGTTTCTAGATTAGTTTTTAATGATTACACAATTTTGTTGGAGGTTGACATTTTGAGAAAGAGGTTTTCAGATGGGAAATAGTCAAAAACAATTGATGATACTATTATTGAGGCAGTGACCAAGGAAAATGTTTTTCTTTCCTGTTTTTATTAAACCACTTGTTGGGAGTCACAGCAGTTTTATTAAGACCATGTTGTTATCTTCTTCTGTAGGTAACATGGCTTTGAAAGATATTATGAATAAACACAAACATATTCTAAAGGCCACTGATGAAACAGTTCTAAAATTTGGTGATAGACTGAGATTCATTTGTAAAAACATATAAATATTAAACATAAACTTGAAACTGATCTGAATCATTATTATGCAAATAGACCATCAAGAATGTTTAAACATGGATAATGTACACAATGTTTTATAACATTAAATAAATTGCAATAAATAGGACATGCTGGAGGGACAGATTCATATCCCAGAGGCTCCCCTCACTCTGGAACAAAATCCCAGTTCATGTTAGGCAGAGCCCCTCACTGACCCTCTTCAAGAGAAATCTTGACGAGTGGATGGGAGATCATAAGTTTACCCCTGGGATCTCTTCCATGTCCCTGCTAGACAGAGGCACAGTAAACTAACCTTAAAAGGGCTATCTTCTGTGACCTACTATACAGAGGCACAGTAAACTAATCTAAAAGGGAGGCGAAAGCCAAACACACTCTGGCTAGGCTTATAAATGCCCTAGGGCAGATAGCCTAGTATTAACCTATGAACTTATGAACCTATAAGTATTATGGAAATAACAATTAGGTGCAATGGATGCTTTGACTGTCACAATTCTGGTGTGGTTTATGATGCCATATATTCATCATGCCTACCCTTTTATACTGGCAAAACTGTTAGACCTCTTAGACAACATATTTAAAAGCGCAGGCATGTGATTAAGAGATCAGATTTAGATAACGTGTTAGCAAAACACAGCAAAAAATGTTCAATTTTTAATACATTTCTCTTTTTATCTTGGAAAAGTGTTTCATTTTCCTATTTTAAAGTACACCTTGATGAAGAAAGTTTTCAGTTGTTCCTTGTTTGAATTTGAGATATGTAGTAATATCTGTTTACTTTAGCTTTTTAAATGGCTTAGAGGGTATTTATTTTTTCTTGAATATCTGGAGTTTCAATGTGGCTGTTAGTGTCGGTTCTGTTGGTTAGAATGTTAGGCATTTTTTTAATTTTATTTTTAGCTAGAGTAATTTTTTCTAAGAAGTTTTTTGTTTAATTTTGAATGACTTTTTTGCATAGATTCAGTGGGTATAAAGGTTTAGGTTGGGTGGGTATCTGATTATGTTTGAAATGTAAAGGTATGGTCATGGCTTGTCCTAAGATTTATGGTCAGCCTTGAGAACACCAGAAATAGCTTGGATTCATGGGAAGAGTCAGTATCTACAAGTCCTTTATATATTTTTTTTTTTTAATTTTGTGAGGATCTTGCTTTATTTGTCGTGTTTATAAACTTAAAAAAGAAGTTATGTCTTACCATAATGTTCCATCTGTGTTGTTCATCTTCACCAATCCTTGATGATGGGTTTGGTTCCAAACCCTCGGAACTGACTCGACCATATTTTCAGCTCGCATTCTCCAAACTCTCGAGCCAGGCTCTACCCGTAATACTCCTCACAGAGATTACCTCAGATCGAATTTGCCAGATGACAGAATTTAGCCAAAGGTAGAATGGTTTTAATATATATATATATACATACATATATATATATATATATATATATATATATATATATATATATATATACACACACACACATATATATATATATATATATATATATATATATATATATATATATATATATACACATATATACAGATAGAGACAAGACCATCTATGAGTTCTTAATGAGAACTGGATCAGAACTAGAGAGGTTTACTAAGAGTCTTAGGATGGGGAAAGTTGGGTGGGTATGTCAAGGATTGGTGAAGATGAACAACACAAATGGAATGTTATGGTAAGACATAACTTCTTTATCTGATGTTGTTAATCTTCACCTAATCCTTGATGGTGGGAAAGAATCCCCAGCTACTTTTAGCCTTGGGAGGTCTCATGGAAGAATATTCCAAAGGGTGCTCGACTCCTCGAGACCTGGCCTAATTTGTAATGGGTGAGGAAGGTATGATGAGAAGACCATGTGGCTGTTGCACAGATGTCATCTAGAGACGCTCTGGCATGAAAAACTACTGATGTCACACTAGCTCTTGTTGAATGAGCTTGAACTGTTTTGGGGAGATGAAGACCTTGAGATTGATAAATGAATGCGATGTAGTCTTTCAGCCATTTAGCTAAAGTAACCTTAGTAACTGACTAGCCCGTGTGCAGAGGTGAAAAGGCTACAAATAACTGATCTGATTTTCGGAATTCTTTTGTTCTGTGAAGATAAAAATGCAACTGTCTGTGCACATCTAGTAAATGAAGTGCGCATTCTCCTTTGTTGGAAAATTTGGGAAAAAGGTAGGTAATTGTAATGACTGATTAATATTGGACTCAGAGACTACTTTGGGCAGAAAGGAGGGGTTTGTTCTCAGTGCCAGTCTGTCTTTATGATAGATCAGGTAGAGCAATTTGCATGACAGGGCTTGCAATTCTGAAACCCTTCTTGCAGACGTAATTGCTACTGAAAAGGCAGTCTTCCATGATAAATATTTGAGAAGACAAGATGCTGAAGGTTCAAAGGGAGTCTTGGTTGGAGCTTGACGAATTGTAGTTAGATCCCATGGTGGAACTGGTTCTTTGTAAGGGGGTTTTAGTAAGAAAAGCCCTTTTAAGAAGGCTTTACAAAGTTTGTGAGACTTTATAGGAGCATTATTCAAACCTGAATGGAAATTTGAAATTGCTGCTAGATGGACCTTTATTGTAGAGGCAGAGGAACCAGATTGAAAAAGAGAGTTAAAAAAATCTAAGACATACAGGATAAGAGCAGTAAAGGGGTCAAGATCTTTGTTCAAAGCCCATTTGGTAAATTTTTTTCACTTGCACTGGTACAGTTTTCTAGTAGTGGGTTTGTGGTGTGCAATGATAATATGTTGAACAGGGGAAGAAAGGGAGGGATGTCTGACAATCATGGGAATTGGAGAAGCCATACAGTGAGCTTGAGGTGTCGAATGTTGGGGTGAACCATGCCCTCTGGATGAGTGAGTAGATCTGGAACTTGGTTTCTGTAACAGATGAGGCCAGGGGAAGGGAAACCAAACTTGTCGAGGCCAGAATGGGCCAAGGATTTTTGAATTCTTCATCTTTTTGGTTTTCTTTAGGAATTGTGAAATTAGAGAAATGGGGGGAAAGGCATATAGCAGACCGAGAGGCCAACTGTGGAGAAGGCTATCTCTGGATGACTTCTCTGGAGGGGGAATTTGGGCAAAGTAACTTCTGCACTTGTTGTTTAGGGGAAAAGCAAACAGGTCAGAGCAAGGTTGTCCCCAATGGTGAAAAATCCTGTCCGGCACTACAGGGTTCAGAGGCCACTCATGAGGCATCAGAATTGTCCTGCTTAATTTGTCCACTATCACACTGGAACTTCCTGGAATTTGCCTTGCTATCAGAAAGCTGTTGGAAAAATTCGCCCATTGCCAAACTCTGAGTGCCTGTCGGCATAGTGGATAAGATTTGGTTCCCCCTTGTTTGTTGATGTTCCAGACTACTGACATGTTGTCCATCTGAATTGCAACTGTCCCTAGAGGGAGGGTATCCTAGAATGCTTGTAATGCTAATAGCACTGCCCTCATTTCTAGAATACTGATGTGTAAATTGGCCTCTAATTGGGACCATGTGCCTTGGACTGTCTTTCCCAGTTAATACCCCCCCATCTGGGAAGCATCAGTGGTCACTATGGCTTGGAGCTGGGGAAGGATAAACGGTCGGCCTAAAAGAATTTGGTCAGAGTGAAGCCACCATTTTAGGTATTGTTTGCAATGGTTGGTGATCAGCACTAAATAAGACATTGGTTGGTGAATGAGAGACCATTGTGTTGCTAGAAGCCACTGTAGTATTCGCATATGAAACCTCACTAGAGGAACTAAAGTAATTGAAGTTGTCATTGAACCTAAAGTTTGTACAACAAGTCTTGTTGAGGCTCTGTTGCTTTGGAGAATTTGTCTGACTAGGGCCCTGATACTTTGTAGTCTCTCTGGAGGAAGACAAGCTATTCTCGAGACTGTGTTTATATGAGCACCTATGAAATCCAAATGCTGAGAAGGCTGGAGATTGGATTTTTTTGAAATTTGATGAAAAGCCTAGAGATTTGCAGAGGTTCATGGTGTAATCTCTTGCCTGTTCTAAGTGATGCCTGGTGGTAGCAGTGAGGAACCAGTCATCAAGGTACAGGAAGACTCAAAGACCTTGCAGTCTGAGATGAGCTGCAAACACTGCAATGCATTTGGTAAACACCCTGGGGGCAGTGGTGAGTTGAGTGTTCTGAATTGGTAATGACTGGCTCCTAGCTGGAAGCATAGAAACCTCCTGGAGCTTTTTTTACATTTTTATATGGTAATAAGCATTTTTGAGGTCTATAGAGCACATCCAGTCACCCTTTACCAAAAAAGGAAGCATGGCTTGAACCGAGACCATCTGGAAGTTGGGTTGTTGAACTGCCTTTTTGAATAAGCTGAGATCCAAAATGAGTCTCAATTCCCCTGTTTTTTTTGGGCACTAAAAATAATCTTGAGTAAACCCCGGATCCTTTTTGTCTGGTGGGACTTTTTGGATGACTCCTTTTTCGAGCAGTTCTTGAATTTCTAAGACTGTTGATTCCCTTTGATTGGGTGGAACATCTGGGAGGTTTTTTTTTTGATATTTGGGGGTTACAGAGAGTGGAATGTGGTAGCCTCTGGATATTATTCCCAGCACCTATTTGTCCGAAGTTACTGATTGCCAGGCTGGTAGGTGCAGGGAAGGCAATTGGGCATCCATTCAGGGATGCTGATAGGGGGTGTCAGAGAAGGATTCCCTGGACCACTGGTTCTGCAGTCCATTTCTATCCCTAGGGTAGCATCTTCCATTGCCTTGCCCTCTGCTCTGGGGGAAGTCCTTACCTCGTGAGTCATGAAAAGGACCCTTGGATTTCCTAAAGCACATTCTCCCCCTCCTTTGGTTCCTTGAGTAAGGCCTCTGAGGGGTGGAGAAACATATGCCAATGGCAGATAGGGTCTTATCATCTTGCTCACTTCTGGCTAGAGTATCTTTAACCTTTGGGCCAAAAAGGGTAGATCCATCAAAGGGAGCAGCTTTAAATGGCTCCTCAAAATCGCACAAGTGCATCCAGGAGTGCCTTCTAATGGCTTTACCTGAACCCGCTGCTCTGGTCATCCCTTCAGCTGCATGTACTATGAGCCTCATGGATGAGGGAAAGATATTCTCAGCCCCCTTACATACAGGGTTGCAAGCTGAGAGGAATCTTTGTCACGGACCTCTTCAGCTATTGTTCCTGAGAGAGTATTTGAAAGTTCTTTAATCAAATCCTTCTGTAATCTGGTAAAATGTGCCATATAGTTCCAAGGATCCCAGAGCAAAGATCATTGAAGCATAAACATGCTTCTCAAATCTATCCAACATCCTAGACTCCTTGTTAGGAGGATGGACAGTAGGACTCTCTTCTGCAAGTTCCCTCTTGGTGGCAGCTGCTACCACCATGGAGTCATCAGGAATTCCCTTAGACCCGTGTGTTTCTTCTTTTGGTGCAGATAATACATGGTCAGGTGTCTTAGGTATTGGCTCTATGGAGTCAGGCATCTTACATGCCCGCTGAGCAATCCGCTTGATGAGATTATCAGTGGGTGGAGAGATCCAAGAAGTGGAGGGTTGGGCATGAAAAGCCTCCAGGTATACTGATTCCTCTGAGGAAGGCTGGGCGGAGGACCAGCCACCCCTCTGTTTCAAGATTTCCAGGATGTCCCCAAAGGAAACATCATCGGGGGTGACCTGGGGCAACCTTCCCCTTCATCAAAATCAGTATCTTCGGTATAAGATTCTTGTGAGAAGTCCAAGTGCTTCCTCTTGCACTTCCTCTTCACAGGGACTTCCTCGGAGGGATAAAACAGAGAAGTTTCCGAAGAGTAGACCACTAAGGTGGGAGTCACCTGGGACTTTTGCCCCACTGTTCGGGGGTTGAGGTCAATGGTAGCTCAGGTCGAGAGGAAGGAGAAAAAAATTGTCCCGACAGAGATGGCAAGGACTGAGAATCCCCAATGGATAAAGCCTTCTCCATAATCCATAAGGCAGGTCCCCTGTAGAGGAATGGGAGCTCAGAACTGAAATGGACTGCTTTGGAGCTAGGGTCACACCCTGCACTGAGGAGACCACCTCTGGACCAGGAGCCTGGGTCTGAACTACAAGGGCTGAAGCTCTGAAAGGCACAGAAGGTTCAGACGAAACCAAAAAAAGTACTGTACCTTTCAGAGCTGACCAGAGAGTCCCGACCCCAGGAGGTCTCCTGAGCTGAAGGCTCGGAGATACTCAAGATGTTTGCCGGAACCGAAGAGAAACACAGTATTGGAACCGAGGCAGTCAGAGCCAGAAGTTTTAGGATGAAGACCTCCAAAGGCTCTGGTAGAGTTGGAGGAGGAGTGAATGAAGGTGTCATTGGGCATACAGTCTCGATTCCAGATTGGCTCGGAACTGAAGGCAATCCTCTCACCACAAGTAGCTGATTCACTAACCCCATAATGTCAAGTTCCAAAAGACTCTTAGTAGACCTCACTGAAGACATGAAGGAAGATCTAGGTGGTCTTACTTCCACAAATGGGGTATCTCTGAACGGGTCCACAGTAGGAGAATAAGTAGTATGTGGGAGCACAGGCATTTCCAATAACTTCAGTACTGGGTGCTCTGTTGGTACTGATGAAGAGGCAGCCATCTGCTCCGAAGTCAATTTAACTGGCGTAGACAGGTCTCCCAGTGCCGATGAACTTTTTAGTGCCAAGGAAATATTTGGCATTTTTTTAGTTGGTTCCAAAGAACTCGGAAGCGAGGAAGATCTTTTCTTGGAACCATGGGAGAAAGAAGTTCCTGCTCCCCCAGTTTTTTCTATAGAATCAGAAATGACCTCATCTAAGGGAGATTTTAGAAGCCCTTTCAGGATAAGCTTGTTCTTCCTCTCCATTAAAATATGAAAGGAGAACCCATGGCAAATCGCACAATTTTCCAGCAAGTTTATCTTGCCAAGACAATAAACACATAAAGTGTGCCCATCTGAATTGGGCATTTTACCCTCACAGTTTTTACACCTCTTGAATCCTGAGGCACCCTTAGAAGGTTTTGAGGGAGATTGTTTCTGGTCCACCATTATCGACAATGAAAAGGAACAGATAGAGAGGAAAGATTTTTTTGATTAGATTTTTTTTTAAAAAGAGGAGAAAAGAAGAAAATAATACCAACTATGGTAATAAGAGATACCTGAAGTGTACTATATGAGGGAAAGATATTCTCAGCCCCCTTACATACAGTTAGAGTCAAATCTTTCATAGCTCCCTGGCTTACTCTAAAGTACAGTTGTGTACACTTACCATAAATGTAGATGTTCGAGTGTATTCACTGTTACAGTCATTACATTTGGGTAATCCTGCTGGCAGGTTGCCCTCAGCCAGCCTGAATTCCAAAGTCTTGGGTCCTGCAGCTGCTGTCGCCCCCTCCCTGACGTCAGGTCATCAGGGGTTTAAAAGAAGCAGCCAACGCCATTTTCTTCAGTTTTTCTTGCCCCAGATGTCAGGTGCCCCCAAAAATGGTAGCCAAACTTTATATATATATATATTCAGAAATACACCAATATAAATTTTACCTTCATCTATAAGCAAAGACACCACATAGGTAGTATAAATCAGAGAAGGAAAGATAAGATCCAAAAGAAAAAAGGGGGAAGGCGGGTGGCTAACCTGGACTGCAACAGTGAATACACTCGAACATCTACATTTATGGTAAGTGTACACAACTGTACTATGTTCTTCGTGTTTCACTGTTGCAGTCATTACATTTGGGTAGAGTCCCAAAGCTATGGTTGGGAGGCTGGAACTAGACAGCAGTAGGAGTGGCTATGAGGCCCTGCAGAACTGCAGTGGCAAAACCTGCCCTGGATTTAGAGTAGAGTGGCAGATGAAAATGCTTTGTAAAGGTGTGCACTGAACTCCAAGTAACCGCCTCTAAAATGTCTCTGGTTGGTACTACCCTGAGAAAGGCTGCTGAGGTGGCTGCAGCTCTGGTGGAATGAGGCCTAATGCCCTTAGGCACTGGCTTGCCATGGTGTAAGTAGCAGAAACTAATGCAGTGGTCTAACCACTTAGAAATAGTCTGCTTTGAGATAGGCCTTCCTTGTGATCCTGCAGCATATGCCACTAGTAATTGCTGTGTCCTCCTGAAAGCTTTGGTTCTGTCCAAGTAGAATCTAAGCTGTCTGAATATGTCCAAAGAATACAGAATTCTCTCCCCTTGTTCCGTGGATTTGGATAAATGGTTGGCAGATGGATGGCTTGGTTAAGAGCCACACTGGACACTACTTTAGGCATAAATGTTGGGTTTGTCCTCAGGGAGACCCTGTCTGGATGAAAATTGATGAAAGGTTCCACAGCCATGAGTGCCTGTAGCTCTGAAACTAATCTTGCAGAAGTAATTGCTAAGAGCAGAGCTGTTTTCCAAGATAAAAACTTCATATCAGCAGCTGGCTCAAAAGGAGGCAGGGTAAGCCTTTCCAAGACATAGTTGAGGTCCCATGCAGGTATTGGTAGTCTCCTTGGGGGCCTTAAATGTTTGGCTCCTCTGAGGTACTGCCTCAATAAAGGGTGAGAAAAAAGTGGTGGCTCTGTATTGTAATGAGCCAAAATGGCAGAGGCATGAATTTTAATTGATGAAAAAGATAGGCCTTTGTCCAGCAACTCAGTTAAGTATTGCAAAATCCGAGGAATATTTGGTACCACTGTATCAGTTCCTTGTGCCTGGTTCCAGGCACAGAATCTTTTCCATTTTCCAGTGTAAGACTTTCTAGTACTAGGCCTTCTGACTTCCAGAATGACATCCATCACAGCTTTACTGAGAGGTGTTTTTTGTATGACTACATTATCCGCCATGCTGCCAAGTTTAATGTCCTGAGTTGGCTGTGCATGATCTGATTGTTTTGCTGGGACAGTAGTTGAGGTATCTGAGGCAAGATCCAAGCTGGGTATAGAGATAAGTTCCTTAGTATTGGATACCAGTACTGGAGTGGCCAGTCTGGGGCAATCAGTATAATCTTTGGCTTCTCTTGTCTGACCTTTGGGAGCACCTTGGGGAGGAGAGGCAGTGGAGGAAAGGCATAAACTGATAGGTTTTTCCAGCTGAAAGATAGGGCGTCCATTTTCCATGCTTGTCTGTGATAAGCCCATGTGCAGAATCTTTTTAGTTGGTAATTGAGAGGGGAGGCAAATAGATCTATGTCCAGGCATCCCCATTTCCTTGTTATCATGCTGAAGACTTGTGGATCCAGCTTCCACTCATGGGGATCCATGAGGTTTCTGCTTAGTTCGTCTGCCAGAGTATTTTCCTTTCCTGGCAGGAATTGTGCCTGCAGATGTACTTGGTAAGTCAAAGCTGTGTCCCATAAGGTCATGGCTAGTCTGCAAAGGGGGTAAGAATGTGTGCCCCCCCTGCTTGTTTATATACCACATGACCGTGGTGTTGTCTGTCTTTATCAGTAGTTGTCCCGGATGAAGTAAGTCCTTAAATGTGGTCAGGGCATGTTGAACAGCTAACATCTCTTTTTGATTGATATGTAGATGCATTTGGTTTGAGGACCATGTTCCCTGAATGCATCTTCCTGCCATGTGGGTTCCCCAAGCATAGTCTGATGCATCCGTTGTTAGTGTCTGCCTGGCTGGAGGTAATGTGAATGGCTGTCCCTTGTTCTGGTGACAAGCCTCTGCCCACCATCGAAACTCCTGTTGCAGGCAGGGAATGAGAGTAATGACTGTTTCTAGGCTGTGGCAATGTTGAGTCCAAACACTTTTTAGGTACCATTGACGTTTCCTCATATGCAGTCTTGCATATGGCATTAGCAGGATGCAGGATGCCATGAAACCCAAAGCCTGCAGAATTTTTCTTGCAGATAACTGGGCCTTTGTTGCCAACATTTTGAAATAGGTAGTCAGTTGCCTTTGTTTGTCTGGCATGAGATAAGCCATCTGGGCAGTTGTATTCAAACTTGCGCCCAGGAATGTTATCTCTTGTGAGGATACTAGTTTTGATTTCTTTTTGTTGACTGTGTACCCTAGGTATGTCAGAAGCCTTTTCACAAACGCCAGATGTTGAAGAAGAATGTCCTTGTTCTCTGCGTGAATGAGACAGTCGTCCAAGTAAGGATATATTTGTATTCCTCTTTGTCTGCAGAATGCAATTACTGGTGCCAAGCAGTTTGTAAAGACCCTGGGCACAGTAGATAAGCCAAAGGGCATTGAAGAGAATTGGTAATGCATTGAACCAGCCTTGAATCTTAGGTATCTTTTGCATGATTGTCTGATTGGAACATGCAGGTATGCCTCTTTTAGGTCCAAAGTCACAAGCCAAGCATTCTTGCCCAGCATGAGCAGAAGCTGCTGCAAAGCCAACATTTTGAATTTTGGAATATCCAGGTAAGTGTTCAGAATAGATAGGTCCAGTATCAGCCTCCAGGCCTTGTCTTTTCTGGGTACCAAGAACAGTCTTGAGTAAAATCCTTGTCCCTGCTCTTGCTCTGGTACTTGTTGAATGGCCCTCATGTCCATGAGGGATGAGACTTGTTTTTGTGCCTCTGCCCATTGATTTTTTGGCAGGTCTGGCCAGCCGTTTGCCTTTGGCAGAGTATGGAAATGGAACTTGTAGCCTTGTGCCACTATGTTTAGAACCCACTTGTCTTGGGTTATGATGTGCCAATTTTGAGCAAAAAGTGCTAATTTTCCCCCTAAGGGTGCTGCCAGAAGGTAAGTGCTTGGTGCAGGCAGGGGGAAGTCATTGGGACTGTTTTCTGTATGTTTGTGATCTATCTTCTCCAGTTTTGGAGGTAGAAGCACCCCATTGCTTGGGCCTATAAGAACCTTGCACCTGGGATCTGCTCCTAGGGCATCTGGATTTGCCCCTTTGAGGTCTGTCTGACACAGGAAAGGACCAGTTTTTTTGTAGGCCAGTGTCTACTAAACCTAGGTGGTTGTACTTGTAAAAAATCTTTGACAGTTTGCATAGATTTAGCTTTGTCCTCCATTTTCTTTAACACCTCTTCTGCCTTAACACCAAACAAAGTATCATGCTGTAAAGGTGCATCTAGTAATTTAACTTTAACATGATCAGGCAGATTTTGTTCCTTTAACCAAGCATGCCTCCTAATTACAGAACCCGTAACTGCAGCCCTGCAGGAGGCCTCCAAAGAATCAAAACCACATTGCAAAGTATGTTTCCAACTTGTTCTGCTGCATACAATAAATCCTGCATTTCCTTGTTTTCTGCACATTCAGAATTTAATAACATTTTCTGTTTAAGCAATCCCATGACATGTTGCTGATACTTAAGCATATGAAATTGACAGTTTAAGGCCCTTATAGCCAAAGTTGCAGATGTGTACACCTATTTTCCCCATCTATCCAGTGCCCTTGAATCTCTCTCAGAGGGAGTTGGGTTTTTTGCAGTGGAAGCCTTAACTCCCTTTGGACCCTGTGAAATAGTTTCTGGGTCAGCAGCAAGGTTTTTAAAAAGAAATTTGTGTGAGTCAGGAACCATGTAATATCTGTCAGGCTTAACAGGAGCTGGGGGTAAGGAGTCAGGGGTCAGACTAGACTCCGAAAACACATCATCTATAATGTTTAACACAGGTGGAATGGCTAGAGGCCTGTGTTGAGGTAGTAAAAGAAAATCCCTGAGCCTCTTTTTAGATTCTAAAAAATCTTGGCTCTCCCAGTGAAAATGCTCCCTCATGGTATGCAAGGTTTCCCCAAAGGAATAGTCCTCAGGAGGAGATGCTGAAGGTACAGATTCTTCAGCATCAGAATCCTCATAGGGGGGAAGAGAATATTCCTGATCAGAAGAGGAATCAGAAGAAATAGAAACCTGATCTGAAGATTCATAGTCAGTGTCTTGCCTAGGCCTCTTATCAGGAGGAGGATGGAAACCCCTGATAAAAGGTAATCAAGTCTTCGACCATTTTGAGCATCTGTTTTTTGGGCATAGAGGCCTGTCCACGTGGCTCTTGAGTTTTTTTCCTTGCTTTAGAAGGTGCTTTAGTCTTTGCCTTTGAAGCTGAAGTCATTTTAATGTAAAGATGTTTAGGTCTGAATACACCCTCAGAAACCGGTACCTGCTCAGCGGCTCTGGACCCATCTGAGGAATTAGCGTCCGAGGCTCCATTACTTTGAGTGTCCAGCGGCATGGATGACTCCATGTGGGAGTCGGTAGCGGCCTGCGACTCTAAAGTAGCGGGTGTCAGGGGCTGCGAAAGCACCTCACTGAGAACCGACGAACCGGCGACTGGCTTAGGAGAAGCTTCGTCGCCGGTTTTGGGCCTTGGTTCTTTTTCTCTATCCTTTTCTTTGCGTTTTTTGTAACCTCCGATAGTCGGATGGCTATCCGATGACATTTTAGGATAATTAAACTGGTGTCCAAAAAAGTTTAAAGCAAAATCATACCGACACTTAAGCACAAAACCGACAACCAGTAACGTTGTGATCAGGGCCTAGGCAAGGAATACAGTAAGAATGAAAATCCTTATGAGGTATTTGCTTTCCACAAGAAATACAATTATTAACTTTTTCTGACATTGATCTGGAGCAAGAAAAATGTTTCCCCAAAGGGGTACTTAGCTTTATTGAAGACTTCGGATCTGAAACTCAAACTTGAAAATCTCAGGAGTCGGCCGACCGGCACTTGCGAACTGCTTCTGCTTCGGGCACTGAAGAATGACTGAAGAAAATGGCGTTGGCTGCTTCTTTTATACCCCTGACTACCTGACATCACGGAGGGGGCGACAGCAGCTGGCGCAGGACCCAAGACTTTGGAATTCAGGCTGGCTGAGGGCAACCTGCCAGCAGGATTACCCAAATGTAATGACTGCAACAGTGAAACACGAAGAACATCCACACATACTTTATTGCAAAAAGGAGACATAGCCTGGATAATCTGGCCCAAAATAAAACTCCCCTTGCACCTCCAGCACTATAAGGAACTACGCAACCTTACAAAAAAAAAAAAAAAAAAAAACATATCATCAATGACAAGAAACACTCCTATAACAATCCCCCACCCTCACTCACATCGACCAAATTCTGCACCCAGGTAACCCCTCATCTCCCAATCCATGTTCAGACAACATACCCCAAGAAACATCATCAAACTTTAATTCTTAGCAAACTGTCACTCCAAGCCAACTCTTGAACCAATGTTAATAACTCTCCTGACCTTCCAACATCTCCTTATCCCTCTCAGGCCTTCTCTCTAAAAACAGTCTCTACCGACTATATTAAATCCTTGCTTCAGAAGTTAAAACTTTGCTCTCCTTCTGCTGATAATCTCCCACCACTCTTTCTTCAGAAGGCAGCAAACTCTCTAGCCCAACCCATCTCCATACTCATCAACCACTGCATCACTCAATCCAAAGTTCCCACAGTCTGGAAACAATTCTATACTATATCCATTCATAAGGGAGGTAACGCATCTGAACTTGCCAACTTTTGGCCAATCACTATTCTATCCCCTCTTTCTATAATATTAGAGAAATGTGTTCACAAGCAAGTCCTCCACTACCTCTTACAAGAAAACTTACTTACCCCCCATACAACATGGCTTTCACCCAAATCATAGCACCTCCACTACCCTCATATCCTTCTTAAACATTATATTCTAACCCAGAGACAATAACAAACTCGCCTCTTGCCTATCCCTTGACCTCTCAAAAGCATTAGACTCTCTGTATCCCACTCTCTGCTGCTAGCCAAACTCTCTGAACTTAAAATAGCTTATTCAACTATTTCCTGGTTTGCTAGTTATCTCTCTGACTGACTTCATTTGGTAAAATGGATTTCTAAAACATCCCCTGCCCTACTTGTCAAGATGGGTGTAGCTCAAGGATCTAGCCTTGGCCCATTACTATTTAACATGTTTACCAATCAATTGTTTACATCCTGTCCTCACTCATCTCTTGTGCAATATACTGTCATCACCAGAGCAGTCTCCCTCTCGGACCTAAATACTTTCATACAAAAATCCTTCTTATCAATAGAAAACTGGCTAACCAAAAATCAGCTGATTGTAAATAAAAAAAAAAAAACTAAACTCCTGCTTTTCACTCCCAAAACTATGAACCATCTAAAATCTTCCTTCTCTATCTCTTCCCTTAACAATATACCTATGTCTGTCGAGTCTCACACAAAGCTTCTGAGGGTCATCATAGATGACCAGCTCAAATGTGACCTACATGTCTCCAACAACATCAAGAAAAACACCAAAAACTTGAACTGTATAGAAACAAAAAATTTCTCTCCACCAGATCAAAAATCTGCCTTCCAAACTTATTCTATGGCTTGCAAATCCTCATTAATCTTCAAACCACTCTATTAAAATTAGAATCCACATACAAAAAAAAAAATTGCAAGATTCACCCCAGATCTAACTTACCACTCTCACCACTGTCTTGCCCTTAAAAACTTAAACTGGCTAGAATTTCCCCATCAACTGCTTCTCTCTCAGCTTCAGATCATACATTCTATACCGAACCAGCCCTCCTCCTGTCCTGACCTTGCCTGTCTTGTCTCCCTCTATATCCCTACAAAGTCTCTCTAAAGCTCTGAACAAGATCTTCTTCAGGTCTACAAACCAACAGCAAAATAGGGCAAAATCTATACAGCTATTCCCCTGTCCAATCATGAAATAAACTTCCTCTGGATATCAGGAATATTAATCACCCACACAATTTCAAGACTGCTATCAAAAACATTCTAAACAATACTTGGATCTGTCACTGTAATTACCCTCCATGGCTGCTCCACCTACAAGTCTCATCTTCTCTTTCACCAACCCCCCCCCCCCTTACTTCCTCTCATGTATACTCTCTGGCTGTACCTCATCTTTTCTGCTACTACTTGTTTAATGAAACATACAACTTACTCCTATCTGAGTTATACTAAAGTAAACCTCATATCAACCATTCCTATTCCTATAAGGGTATTCCTCATACATGTAACTGACCCACAATTACAGAGATTGTACTGCTTCATTCAGTTTTATAAGTTTGTATATAATTTCTATATGTAATTAATGAACATCATGATTTTTATCATTATATTTACTACTCTATATGTTTGTAATACTTATGGAGCTTTTCTCCTCAGGCCTCAGCTGAAAAAGAGCGTTGGCTCAGTTGGACTAACCTGGTCAACAAATGTCAAATAAATTATAATAAATAATTTCTTTCTGCTCCAAATATACATTGCTTAATATGACACTGTAAAGCCCATTCACCAAGGCCTAGTCTGCAGCACACAGTCATACAAAGAATTTCCCCACTGGTAAAAATAATGGCTTTACTGCTTTACAAACTAAATGATTCTACATAATTTCAGGAAATTTTCAGTACTATATGTTAGTCATATGATCGGTCTTTGGAAAATCTGTGCCTCGCTCTATCACACTGCATCAGTACAGGTTAAGCTGAGTAAAGCATGAAGTGTTTTTAAGCTCTCCATTCATTTACAGAGTCAAATATATTCTTTCAGATGCGAAAGACACCATACCACTGACAGAGAGAGACAGAGATCCAGAAATCAGCTGCACACAAGATGAGTTCCTCTATGTGGCAGAAGTGGGTCAAAATAAAATGTATTTTTAAATTACTAGTATTTAGACTGACATGGATTCTCCCTGCCTCTTGGTGAAATATTTGGCAGTTACATTTATTTACTTAGGTAGTAGAACCACCATAATTCTCTTATAAGACACTGCTAGAGTATAACTGCACTGTGACCCAGAAGCCTCACACTTAATTTCATGGAAAGTATGCAACTCACCTCAAAAAATTACTCATCTTTCTCAACACCCAGGAAAGGAGTCCATTGTGTACAAAAGGTAGAGTTTTTCAAAAGCCAAAAACTAGAAATTGACTTACCTGGGTGGTTGCCCTTCTGCTGCGATCAACTGAATCAAGCAGAGGAAATGCCTCCCTAAGCATTTCAATGGTGATGCTACGTCTGAATCCCCGACTAGAGAGACAGTCTTCATTAAGGAATATAAACAACAGGGGGCATGATCTGCACAAGTGTAAAATGAAACTGAGATAGCTAAGACAATAACAGTTTAATGTATGCTTGTCAGTGCATGCCTAATTTACGTCTTTACTGAAATTAATAAGGAAATGCCTTCTAAACCCAAAATGCTTTTTCTGTTTGTTAACCTTAATTAAGCATCACACAGAATGGAGGGGAATTGTTCCATCACCAAATTCCAATTTCTTCTCCTTTCAACTCCATATGACACTTCAGGGATGAAAGATACAACACTCTTACATTTCCGTTTTACAGTTATTTTACTTATTATCTGCCTTTTGCCCTTCCAGAAAAATTTATAGTAAATTCACTTGTAAAGCCCTTGAATTCAGTTCCTGTACCTATTTTTTCCAGTTGTTAGTATGCTAATCAGTGAAACTGAAATGGAAATATTTATAGATGACTTGACTATGCCAACTTCAGAGGAAGATGAAGCTCAAGAATTATGAGCTAAGATAGGAAGAGAAGAGATAAAAATGTTGATGTATAATCAATCAACATGGAAGTCCCCATAAAGAGATGATATCCTTATGAAAGTTTGGAAGTTAGGAAGAAAAAAGTGACAACACTCTGGAAAGTTTTGTTAACGATATTTTAAAAGGAGGGATGGTGTTAACATTTTGGAATAAAACTCTAGTGACTGTATTACCCAAAGAGAGAAAGGACCATTCAGACCCAACTTTATATAAACCAATTTCAATTTTAAACCATGATTATTAAGGGTTTATGTCTATACTATGCAAAAGAATAGCAAAAGTATTGTCAAAATTGATAGATATGGATGAGTGAGGTTTTGTGGAGGAAAGGCAAATATTTGACAATTTAATAAAACAATGATGATTCAGAATGAAGCAGAGTGTATGATGATGGTGCTATTATTGGTGGGTCTTGATGCAGAGAAGGCATTCAAGAGTCAGCTGGAATTTTATGAGCAAGGCAATTGTTGCATTTGCATTCCCTGATAGAATGACAGAGCTGATCATCAAGATATATGAAGGAACAAAGGCAAGAATTACAGTAGGAGGGCTCCTCTCCAACAAGCTGTGCTTGAGCAGAGGACCAGACTGATATAAATGAAATGGTAATCAAGGAAAGGGAGCTTTATTCACAGGTGACATCATATTGTGCATGATAAATCCAGGAAAGGGTATTTCAGTATTGTGGAACATTTTATAACAGTTTCACGTCTTTTAAGAATATAAAATAAATAAAGATAAAACAAAAGCTATAGTGGTAAACTATGGACCCACACATGAATTTGTTCAGCAATACACGCATTTATGTGGGGATGGTAACATGAAGTATTTAGGCTTATGGATTAAAAATATTCTATTGTGCCAGCTAACGAGTTTAGGGAAAAAATTAAAGATAATACAAAAAAAATGAGAAGTTGTATGCTGTTGACATTGGATATGGATAGTAAGATACAAGCAGTGAAAACATTTCTAGTCTCTTTAGTTTTATATACTGGTCAGGCATATTTTATCAATCACAGGAGAAGTTGTAGACTATATGAAAAGATACCCATACTGCAGTGGTGCAAAGGAGAAATTTAATAAAAACACGCACTTATTTCAAACAAAACAAAGAAATCATAAAAGATGAGTGCTTTCTTACCAGTCTATGTACTTCATCAGATCTACATTAAAATAGCACTCATGCACTTAAATAGTATTAACAATTAATGCTGTAGATCACGTGACTTTAAAATAGGTTTTAGGAGAATGACCTCATTTAACCCCTTACTGCCTGTGGCTTGTAAAAGCAACATCCACTTTACTTCCTGACATTCAGTTCTAGTAACTATGTCCCCTCCTCTAGCATTTGGCTGACATATTTCTAAAACTAGAAATTTAAAATGATGGGCATTCCCTGCTAAAGCTACATGCTTAGTAAGGGCATTTGTATTATCATTTCTCTGTATACTATACAGATGTTCATGTATCCGGTCCCTCAAACATCTATTTGTTTTTCTCACATAAAACATTTTACATAGTTCATATGAGGCTAAATATACTATATTACAGGTATCACAATCTGCACATACCTTGAGCTCAAAGACACGCTCAGTTACTGGATGTACGAACATATCATTTCTATTAATCTATGTACACATAGTACAGTGATGGCAAGGGAAAGTTCCCAGCCTGTCAGCACCCAAATAATGAACTCTATTTCTAGCTGGTTTAGTTGATTTATAACAGAGCATTCTTTTCAAAGATCTCTGATTCTTAAACGTAAACTGTGGTAGTTTGACCAATATCTCTCTACATTTCATATCAGATTGTAACACTCTCCAGTGTTTTTTAATAACGTCACAAATATCAGACAAATTACTAGAAAAAGTAAGACACATTCTTGTCCTGCTCAACAAATTGATTGTCCTATTATCTATCAGCAGATTCAATTTCAGAGTTTAAATAAGACTTAGAATGGGTGTCTTGAAAAGAGACAACCTCATTCTGTACTTCAGATATGTCATCCTGTTTATAACCCCTATCTTTCAAATTACATGATACCACTTCAAAGGACTCATACATGTGACTATCTTTTGTGTGTAACCTAGCGGCCCTATAAAACTGTCCCTTTAATACATTTCTTTTTACAAACTTCGGGTGTATGCTTTTTGCATGCAGTATGTTATTGGTTCTACAAGGTTTGCTATACATTCATGTTTCTATCCCATCAGGGGTCAAAAAAACCTGTACATCCAGGAAAGAAACCATTTCATTTGATGAGGTAAAGGTTGAACTTCAAAAAATTTGTGCTGGCATTAAGATACTCCACAAACTCACACAATGAACTGTTGTCATTACCCCAAATGAAAAACACATTGTCTACAAAACGACCATAATGTAGGATGAACCCTGAGAAAATATTATTCTTATTAAACAGATAGACTCCCACTGGGCCATGACCATATTAGTACAGCTATTGGCACAAACCGTGCCCATAGCTACGCCAGTACGTTGTACATAAAAAGAGTCCTCAATCATGAACAAGTTATGCTCTAAAATAATATTCAAAAGGGAACAGACCAATTAATCTTATTAGTACTATAAGCACTATGATGACTTAAGAAAACTCTGACAAAATCGACCCCTGTGTCATTGGAAATGAAAGTAAAATGTGAGGGTCTATATCACTTTGATGAAACGGCAGAAGTTCAAACACCATATGTTCGAACTTCTAACCATGAAGTGCAAAACCATCGAAGGCTTAGAACAGTGATTTTTTTTCCCAGGGAAAAAAATCGCTGTTCCAAGAAAACACACACAACACAAGCACACCAAAACAACAGCAATCCACACACATACACTTAAAATCCTACATCTAACCCTACACTAAACTGTACATACACTATTATCTATCCACTTACCTTAACCCTAACCCTAAGGTCCGTCACTATCGCGCACTCACCTGACCCGCTCCCTAACCCTAACTCACCTATCCCGCCCTAACCCTAACGTCTGTCACGATCGCACACACACCTCACCCGCGTCCTAACCCTAACTCACCTATCCTGCCCTAACCCTAAAGTCTGTCACTATCATACACCCACCCCACCCACGCCCTAAACCTAACTCACCTAACCTGTGCCCTAACCCTAACGTCCGCACAATCGCACACATACCTGAACCCAACCTGTAACTTTTCACCACAGTGCTGAAAATTGCGAAGCCACAGAAACGGCCCACCAAATTATTTTCCTGGGAAAGAATTCAGTGTTCCGCGGCTTCGCGATAATCAGTTTTCAAACTTCACAGTTCGAACATATGGTGTTCGAACTGCTAAAGTTTCAATGAACTGATAGTAATCCAAAAGTGATACCACGTCCATAGTGACAAGTAGCACATCACTCTTAAATTCTTTTAACCTCCATTCATTGAGTCTTTGTAAAAAATATTTTGTATCTTTCAAAATATACTCAATTCTATTAAGTATAGAATGAGTATGTTTCTTCACATATATGGAGAGTGCCTCAGTTGCCCAACCCTTACCAGACACAATAGGTCGCATGGATGGATCAGTGGGGTTTTTATGTAGTTTTGGGAGCCCATGGATTTGTGGTACAACTGGGTATTCTGCTAACAAATAATCATAGAGCTGTTTATCGATGGTTCCTTCCATCAACAGATCTTCAACACACTGTTGCACTCTAGTCATTAACTTTTGTGCCTGTGGCTCTGTGAGTGGCAG